>NW_007259792.1:79662-83974 GCF_000164805.1 Carlito syrichta
GGGACGTCGGGGCCTGAAGGTCGCCTCCGCGGGGTGGGCCGGGCTGGCGCGGGAAGGGCGACGCGTGCGGCCCGGGGCTGGAGGTTGCGTGTGTCCTCGCGACCTTGAGGCCCAGACGCCCAGACGCGTGGGGAGGTTGGCTCTCCCCCTGCGCCAGGCTCCGTCGAGGAGGTGGACGCTGTCGCTGCGTCCTCGTCGGGCCCCGCGCGGCCCCTTGGCCTCCTGGAAGGCGGACGCGTCGTGCAAGCCCGCGGCGACAGCCAGCCCGGGAGTCGCCGCCTCTTCGCGGGTGCGATCCCGCCCGTCGGTTCCCCGGCCTGATCGTCGGTCGCGGGTGCGCCGCCGACGGGACGGGAGCTTCGGTGGCGGAGTGAGTCCAAGGCGAAAGGAAAGAATCTGTCCGCACGTCCGGGTCCTCCGGTGTGAAAGCCGGCCGTGGGATGTTCTCGGAGGTCGAAGGGAAGCGAGCGGACTGAAAACACGCGATTTCCCTTCCTAGCTCACTCTCGGAGAAGCAGATTTAAGAGGCAGAACCTGTGGAGTTCTGATCCGGGGCAGACATTCCGCGTTGCAAGATGTGGGTTGAAATCCAGAGAGTGCTTTTCCCCATTCCCACGGAAAATGAGCTTGCGCTCTGGAAATTCCAGTTGTGCTTTGAAACCTGTGAAGCGGGTGGTTGAGGAGGGTCCCTGCATGTTGTGTTTTTTTTTTTTGCCACCCCCCCCGCATATTGTTTTATTAGCTACGGTTTATGGTCTCATGGGTGTATTCATGAAATTAAGAAAAATAGCAAGAGAATGAGAGTGTGTTGAGGGTATTAGCACACTTTCCTTAGGTTGTACTAAGGAAGAGCTTATTTAGAATAGGTTTTTAAAAATTGGTTTTCTTTTTTTTTTTTTTTGAGTTGGAGTCTCACTCCATCGCCCAGACTGGAGTGCAGTGGCCGCTCCCGGCCACCGCAGCCTCGACCTGCTGGGCTCCGGCGATCCTTCCGCCTCAGCCTTCCAAGTAGCCGGAATTACAGGCATGAGCTACCACGCCCGGCTGATTTTTTGATTTATTGTAGAGATGAGGTCTCGCTGCCCAGGCGGGTCTCGAACCCGCGGGCTCAGGCCATCCACTCACCTCAGCCTCCCAAAGGCGCGGGATTACAGGCTGAGCCACCGAGCCCGGCTTAAAAGTTGGTTTTCTATGGTGCAACACAGATATGATTTTTTTGGGTAGCAATCTTACAATAAACGATATACTCACACTAATGGTTTAACATTAAATAATAGAGAGCTGTATAAACAGGGAATGTAAAGTCCCCTCCATCTCCCCAATTCCCCAGAGGTAGTCATTATTAACAGGTTGGTCACATTTTCCTTTTTTTTTTTTTTTTTTGGGGTCACATTTTCTTTTAAGAGTTCTGTGAAGTATCTAAGGAACCCTAGATGTGTGTGAACTTGTTTGAGAACAGGTTTAGAATTCACTTATAATAACTAGCTTGCCTGTTAACATTCTTTATGGCCTTGTGTTTTATATTGAGAAAGTGTTCTGGTTACACAATTGCATTTTATAGTTCGTCTGAATTTTAAAACATTTTCCTGAGTTGCCGGTGAGGTCCTAGGAACATATCTTAAAAACATCAAGGGGAAGAAGTGAGGGGAAAACTTTTATTTAAAAGAAAAAAAAATCTTTCAGTTGCCTTGGCGCTGCAGTTCTCAGTCGTGCTGTGCACTTGAGGCTCACCCAGGGTTTAAAATCTGCCTGTGCTTGCATCCCACTCACAGATTCTGATTTAACTCGTTCAGGGACCAGGAAACAGTTAAAACATTTCCCAGTAATTCTGTTTTGCATACTAGTATATAATCAAATTTCCTATAGGTGGCTACTTCCATTTTAATTGATTTGTTATTTTATAGGGTGTACAATTTATAGCAGTCAATATTTGTGCTGAGGAGGTGATACTCTTCTGTGTAAATCTCTAAAAAATGCTTTTTATTTGCATGTATTTTGATTGTTAGAACACGTTAGATATATTTCACAGCTAAAGTATATGACAAGTGAGGAGACAGGCTTTCCTAGTGTGGTAGGCGCCAATGAAGAAAGCCTTATTGGATCGCCGGAATCCAGCGGGTCAATGCTGGGGTGGCCATGAGTGTGCCACTGCACTCAGCCTGGGTGACGGAGTGAGACTCCAACTCAAAAGAAAGAAAGAAAGAAAGCCTTATTTAAGTGGTACACAGACAAAACCTTCAGTAACTTGATTGGTTTTAGTGGTGTTCACATGTTAGGATAGAGGCAAATAAAGCCACTGTTGAACTGATTCTATTAAAAAGGTTTTTTTTCTCCACCTGTTGGATAGCTTGGCATCATTTTTAGATTCAGGCCTAGCCGGGCTTGGTGGCTCAGCCTGTAATCCCGCGCCTTTGGGAGGCTGAGGCGAGTGGATTGCCTGAGCCCGCAGGTTCGAGACCCGCCTGGGCAGCGAGACCTCATCTCTACAATAAATCAAAAAATCAGCTGGGTGTGGTAGCACATGCCTGTAATTTCGGCTACTTGGAAGGCTGAGGCGGAAGGATCGCCAGAGCCTAGCGGGTCGAGGCTGCGGTGGCCTGGAGCGGCCACTGCACTCCAGTCTGGGCGACAGAGTGAGATTCCAACTCAAAAAAAAAAAAAGATTCAGGCCTTTCCTTCCATTTCCTGAATCTTCAATACTGTTTAGTCATAGTTGATCTTCATACATCCGTGAGGCACTATACAATTTTTTCATCAACAAAGAAGATGTGGTTGTGTTTAGCATTCTGTGCTGAGACAAAGATTTTTTACAGCAGACGAATTAGGAAAAAAGATGTTCTCCAATATTCTGATTAGTTGGGTTTAATGAGTGTTTTTGCTGAAACCACCTTAGCAAACTCATTGCCTGAGACGAAATAGAGTAGCCTGTGAGGAGGAACCACACCCAACCACACTCAGTTCTAAAGCTGGCTGAGGGGTTGGTATGCTTACCCTTGCGTGTGGAGATGTGTTTTCTCTGGCTTTGTCTGTGAATTGGGAGCTTTAAAGACTGCCGGCAAGAACAAGCCTTGAAAATGGTATGCCCTATTGTGGGATGTGTGGCCTCTGTTGGAGAATACAGTATTTCAGAAGGAGACTGAAAAGCCCAGGTCATAACTTTACCCTGAGTCATGCTGTCTACTCAGCGAAGTGTTTCTATTACTTTGGTTGTTTGGCTTTTAGAACTCTCTGGACAGTAAGGATAAGCACTGAGGCTGGCTCTAGCCCATGGGTTCTTAGACCAGGGTTATTTCGCCCCCTGGGACATTTAGCAATGGCTGGAGACATTTTGGGGTGTCACATCCTGGGAGTGTTACCCGTATCTGGTGGGCAGAGGCCAGGGATGCGTGGGATGGCCCCACAATGAAGAGTTATCTGGCCCCAGATGCTGGCAGTGCTGAGGCCAAAAACCCCTGGTGTACACTGGCAAATTGATTGATGATGTTCTGTATGCACGTTCCAAACTAACCCTAGTAATTGCTTTCAATTAACTCGTTTTATTGAATTTATCCTTGTTCAGATGATCTTCTCAAATATTTCAGGGGCCTTTAAACTTTTTTGCTATAATTTTTGTTGTTGTTTTTTTTTTTTTTTTGAGTTGGAGTCTCACTCTGTTGCTCAGACTGGAGTGCAGTGGCATGCTCCCAGCCATTGCAGCCTTGACCTGCTGGGCTCAGGCGATCCTTCTGCCTCAACCTTCCAAGTAGCCGGAACTACAGGCTCATGCTACCAATGCCTGGCTAATTTTTGGTTTATTGTAAAGATGAGGTCTTGCCAGGTTGCCTGGGTGGGGCTTGAACCTGCGGGCTCAGGCAGTCCGCTCGCCTTGGTCTCCCAAAGTGCTGGGATTACAGTGTTGTTTTTTTTGAGTTGGAATCTCACTCTGTCGCCCAGGCTGGAGTGCAGTGGCATGTTACCGGCCACCACAGCCTCGACCAGCTGGGCTCCGGTGATCCTTCCGCCTCAGCCTACCAAGTAGCTGGAACCACAGGTATGTGCTACCTTGCCTGGCTGATTTCTGATTTATTGTAGAGCTGAGGTTTCACCAAGTTGCCCCGGCTGGTCTCAAACCTGCAGTTGCAGACAATCCACTCGCCTTGGCCTTCCAAAGTCCTGGGATTACAGGCTGAGCCACTGAACCTGACCTTGCTGTAATATTTTTGTGATAGAAGTTGTTTCCAGCCGGGCTCAGTGGCTCAACCTGTAATCCCGCGCCTTTGGGAGGCTGAGGTGAGTGGATTGTCTCAAAAAAAAAAAAAAAAAAAAAAAAAAA
>NW_007259792.1:83994-95382 GCF_000164805.1 Carlito syrichta
TTTTTTTTTTTTTTTTTTTTTTTGTGAGTTGGAATCTTACTCTGTCACTCAGATTGGAGTGCAGTGGCTGCTCCCGGCCACTGCAGCCTTGACCTGCTGGACTCCAGCGATCCTTCTGCCTCAGCCTTCCAAGTAGCTGTAACGACAGGTGTGCGCTACCATGCCTGGCTAATTTTTGATTTATTGTAGAAGTTGCCCAGGCGGGTCTCGAACCCATGGGCTCAGGCAGTCCACTCACCTCGGCCTCCCAAAGTGCTGGAATTACAGGCTGAACCACCGAGCCAGGCCTAAATTTTTGTTTTCTATAGGACTGAAAATGCTAACTATGATTTAGTAGTCTCATTCACTTCTTTTTTTTTTTGAGTCAGAGTCTCTATCAACCAGGCAGGAGTACAGTGGCATGCTCATGGTCATTATAGCCTCGACCTCCTGTACTCAGGTGATTCTTCCTCCCCAGGCTCCCAAGTTGCCGAAACTACAGGCCCAGCTAATTTTTTGTTTTGGTTTAGAGATGAGGTGTTGCCTAGTTGCCCAGGCTGGTCTTAAACCCCTGGCCTTAGGCAATCCTCTTGCTTCCCCGCCTCCCAAAGTGCTGGGATTATAGGCATGAGCCACCATGCCCAGTCTCATCCACTTTTATTCAACCTATGCAGCTTTTTATTTTTATTTTTTGGTCACTGTCTCACTCTGTTGCCCAGGCTGGAGTAGAGTGGCACGATCACAGCTCACTGCAGCTTGAGGCTCTTGGGTAGCTGGGGTAGCTAGGTGCACGCCTAGCCAATTTTAATTTTTTTTTTTTTTTTTTTTTTTTTTTTGAGTTGGAGTCTCACTCTGTCGCCCAGACTGGAGTGCAGTGACCGCTCCCGGCCACCGCAGCCTCACCTGCTGGGCTCCGGCGATCCTTCCGCCTCAGCCTTCCGAGTAGCTGGAATTACAGGCGTGCGCTGCCACGCCTGGCTAATTTTTTGATTTATTGTAGAGATGAGGAATTGCTGCCCAGGCGGGTCTCGAACCCGCGGGCTCAGGCAGTCCTCTCACCTCAGCCTCCCAAAGGCGCGGGATTACAGGCTGAGCCACCGAGCCCGACTTAATTTTAATTTTTCTGTAGAGACAAGGGTCTCACTATATTGCCCAACTGTTTTTGAATTCCTTCCTTGCCTCAAGTGATCTTTCCATCTCAGCTTCCCAAAGTTCTAGGATTACAAGTGTGAGCCACAGGACCCGGCCTTGGGTTGTGTTTGGGTTGTCTTGGTCATTTTAGTGCAGAGCTAGTTTATTGAATGAAATTATGACTGGTCCTTGAATAATGTCATTTTGTTCAGCATTGGTTCTTTTTTTTGAGTTGGGTCTCTGTTGCCCAGGCTGGAGTGCATAGCATGATCTTGGCTCACTGTAGCCTCAAACTCCTGGGCTCAAGTGATCCTCCTGCCATAGCCTCTCGTGTAGCTAGGACTACAGACTTGTGCCATCACATCCAGCTAACTTATTATTTTTTGTAGAGTCAAGGTCTCATTATATGGCCCAGGCAGGTCTCAAGTGATTCTTCTCTCCCTTCAGCCTCCCAAAGTGCTGGAATTATAGGCGTGAGCCACTGCTTCTGGCTCAGTAGTGTTTCTTTATAACTAATGTTGATGAGAAAAATACTTGATTCCCAACTGGGACTGTTGTCTGTGTGGGGTTTCTCGGGGCTCTCTGGTTTCCTCCCACATCACAAATTGTGCACGTTGGGATAAATCGGTGTGTCTCATGGTCTCAGTCTGAGCGAGTTGGGGGTGTATGTGACTGCTCCTTGTGGGATGGCTTCTTGTCCAGTGTGGAGTCCTGCTTGGCACCCAGAGCTGCTGGGATAAGGGATAAGGCTCTGTCTACCCTCGACCCTAACCTGGAATAAGCAGATTGGAGAATGAATGAATGAATACAAATTATTGAAAAATAAAAATTCATTAAGTATATGATAAGCATACAGAGCACAACAATAGTTGATGCACTATGAAGGCACTCAGTCAGCCTGCTGTGTTTGTGATTGTTTTTGAACTTCATGAGGTGGGAGGTGTCCCTTACAATTTTTGCTTGGCAAACATTTATTCCTTGATTTAACCTACCACTACTACCACTGCCATCCCTCACCGATTCACCAAAAATTGGGTAAATAATCTTACTTGTAGTTTTTTTTTTTTTTTTTGAGTTGGAGTCTCACTCTGTTGCCCAGGCTGGAGGGCAGTGGCACACTCGCGGCCACCACAGCCTCAACCTGTTGGGCTCCGGCGATCCTTGTGCCTCAGCCTTCCAAGGAGCTGGAACTACAGGAGAGCGCTACCACGCCCAGCTAATTTTTTGATTTATTGTAGAGATGAGGTTTTGCCAAGTTGTCCAGGTGGGTCTCAAGCCCATGGGCTCAGGCAATCCACTCACCTCAGCCTCCCAAAGGCGCGGAATTACAGGCTGAGCCACTGAGCCCAGCCTTACTTGTTTTTAATAGTCTTAAATGTATACATAGATTACATTTATTTCAGTGTTATTTTGTTTATATAAAATTTCATTTTATTTTTATATAGAGATGAGGTCTTACTATGTTGCCTAGGCTGGTCTCGAACTCCTGGGCTCAAGCGGGAGCCTTGACCTCCCAAAGTGCTGGGATTACAGATGTCAACCACTGTGCCAGGCCTATTTCAGTGTTCAATATTAGAAGTATTTTGGGTCTTTATTTAGGTTTGTGAGGTTTTTTTTTTGTGGCCATAAATAGGCCATAGGAACTTAACTCTTGCTTATAGCAATTAGCCTGTAGTAAAATTGGTTTTGTTGTACATTCTTTCACTTAAACTTGCAGTTTCTAAGAACCTATCTATAGATGAAGTTAAGTGAGGATTTAGTATACTACAGAGATTATTTGAACAGATACATTAAATTTTTTTTTTTTTTTTTTTGAGTTGGAGTCTCACTCGGTCGCCTAGACTGGAGTGCAGTGGCTGCTCCCGGCCACCGCAGCTTCGCCTGCTGGGCTCCAGCAATCCTTCCGTCTCAGCCTTCCAAGTAGCCGGAATTATAGGCATGCGCTACCACGCCTGGCTGATTTTTTGATTTATTGTAGAGATGAGGTCTCACTGCCCAGGCGGGTCTCGAACCCGCGGGCTCAGGCAATCCACTCACCTCAGCCTCCCAAAGGCGTGGGATTACAGGCTGAGTCACCGAGCCCGGCAGATACATTAAATTTATTGGCTGTTCTGTATTAAGGTGTGCGATGCCAGAAGTAAAGGATAAATAAATACTTTTTTATTTTTTGAGTTGGAGTCTCACTCTGTCACCCAGGCTGGAGTGCAGTGGCATGTTTATGGCCACTGTAGCCTCGACATGCTGGGTTTAGACGATCCTTCCGCCTCATCCTTCTAGGTAGCAGGAACGACAGGCATGTGCCACCACGCCTGGCTAATTTTTTGATTTATTGTAGAGGCGAGGTCTCACCAAGTTGCCAGGGCTGGTCTTGAATCTGTGGGCTCAGGCAATCCTCTCATCTCGACCTCCCAAAGTGCTGGGATTATAGGCGTGAGTCACCGTGCCTGGCTAATAAATACTTTATAAGCAGTTAGGGCCATGTATGGTGGCATGTGCCTCTAGTCTCAGCTACTCTTGCTGCTCAGTAGTGGAATTGGGTCTGGGAATAGCCACTACAACATAGGCTCCGTCCCTATTAAAAAAAAAAGAGCAATTAGGAAAAAGGTTATAGCTTTCATATAAGCTGCTAGAATGTTTTCTTTTTTTTTTTTTGAGTCAGAGTCTCCTCTGTCGCCCAGACTGGAGTGCAGTGGCTGCTCCCGGCCACCGCAGCCTCCACCTGCTGGACTCTGGCGATCCTTCCTCCTCCACCTTCCACGTAGCTGGAATGACAGGCACGCGCTACCACACCCGGCTAATTTTTTATTTATTGTAGAGATGAGGTCTCACTAAGTTCCTCAGGCGGGTCTCAAACCCGTGGGCTCAGGCAATCCACTCACTTCAGCCTCCCAAAGGCGCGGGATTACAGGCTGAGCCACCGAGCTTGGCTAGAATGTTTTCTAATTATTATTATTATTTTTTTGAGTTGGAGTCTCACTCTGTCGCATAGACTGGAATGCAGTGGCACGCTCCCTGCCACCGCAGCCTCGACCTGCTGGCCTCTGGCGATCCTTTCACCTCAGCCTTCCAAGTAGCCAGAACTATAGGCACACGCAACCATGCCTGACTAATTTTTGATTTATTGTAGAGACGAGGTCTTGCCAAGTTGCCTGGGTGGGTCTCGAACCCACAGGCTCAGGCAGTCCACTTGTTTCGGCCCCAAAGTGCTGGGATTACAGGCTGAGCCACCGAGCCCGGCTTGTTTTCTAATTATTATCCAAAGATTTTCAACATTTTCTACATGTTTGAAGATGGCTGATGCAGTGTTATCATGAGTTTTTCACAGCAGTACAGTATTCTCCTTATCCCAGGGAAGTGTGTTCCAAGCCCTACAGTGGATGTTGCAACCACGGGTAGTCCTGAGCCCTATGTGCACAATGTTGGGCGATCTGATAAGCAGCCTCCAAGGGACTAACAGGCTGGTAGTGTAGAGAACGTGGATGCACTCGGAAAGGGATGATTCGTGACCCAGACTGGACAGTGCAAGATTATATCACAATCCTCAGAACTGCATGCAATTTAAAACTTATGGATTGTTTATTTCTGTAATTTTCCATTTAATATTTTGGGACTGCAGTTGACCTTGGGTAGGTGAAACCGCAAAGCAAAACTGCATGGGGTGACCACGGTAAGCAGAATTGACAGTATGTACAGTTTTTCTACTCCTTACCTTAATTTAATGCGTGGTGGCTCAGCCTGTCATCCCAGCACTTTGGGAGGCCAAGGTGAGTGGATTTCCTGAGCCCACGGGTTCAAGACCAGCCTGGGCAGCTTGGCAAGACCTCGTCTCTACAATAAATCAAAAAAATCAGCCAGGTGTGATGCATGCCTGTAGCTCCAGCTACTTGGAAGACTGAGGTAGAAGGATTGCCTGAGCCCAGCAGGTCGAGGCTGCGGCCGTGAACGTGCCACTGCCTTCTAGCTTGGGTGACAGAGTGAGACTCCTATCCCCCCAAAAGACTTCTTTTAAAAAATTTAATTAATTAATTAACTTATTTATTTATTAAGTTGGAGTCTCACTCTGTCACTCAGACTGGAGTACAGTGGCCCGATCATGGCTTCCACAGCCTTGACCTGCTGGGGTCAGGCGATCCTTCCCTCTCAGCCTTCCAAGTAGCTGGGACTACAGGCACATGCCGCCATGCCCAGCTAATTTTTTGATTTATTGTAGAGATGAGATCTCACTATGTTGCTCCGGGTGATCTTGAACTGTTGGGCTCAGATATCCTCTCACCTCAACCTCCCAAAGTGCTGGGATTACAGGTGTGAGCCACTGCACCCAGCCTCACCTTTAGTTTTACACATAGGTTTTAAGTTCACTTGTATGTATATGAATGACAGATGTGACTATAGTTTGGCTATCTCTTTGTATATGTGCAAAAATGTCACATCGGTTATTCATATTCATATAGCCAAATGTGGTATAACATTAACTATTGTTGTTGCAGTATGCGGATTTAGACCTTGGAAAATAATTGCTTCTCTAAAGGGATACGGCATGTAAGCTTGCTACTTATAGATGTTTCTAGTACCATTCCTGGAGAGTAGGTCTCCAGAGTTTAAGATTCCTGAGAATTAGGAGTAATGTCACTGCAATTGGTGGGGAACTGTTTCAGGAAACTCCCAAACGTCACAAATCCAAAACTTTTTGTGTGGCTGGTTACTGAGCGAGTTACTTTAATGTTTTTATTATCATAAATTTTGATTTGCTCTTTGGCCAGTCCCATACAATTTAAACTAAGTCAGTGGATGAACCGGTTACCTAGCAAGTTTGACCAACTTAGATATCCAGAAAATTTTCAGTTCATTGAAATTTAGAGCTAAAAAATAATTTCTGCCTGATTTTTTAGAGGAAGCAGACACAAAAGTAAAACTATATAATCTACTGTTGCAGTCAGTGCAAACTGGGCACAGAACTCTGGTCTTTCCTTATTGTTAGGGAAGACCTGTCTCCTATTTATACTGCCTCATTGAGTAACAACCTTTGCCAAAACAGGAACTTAAGTCATAGAAGGAAGAAATGACAGGATTTGGTGATGTATGGCTTTCAGGAGGGTAAAGCCAGGGAAAGTGTAGAGGCTTTGAGAGTTCTGAGGAGATTGGGGTAGCCAAGGTGCCATTTGACAGCACTAAATGCAGACTTGTCAAGTGTTAGCACCAGAGGGGTTGCTGGCATCTCAATGCTTGACTGTCGTGCTGGTGAGACTAAAGACATACCCAGGATCCCACAGGTTGTTAGTGGTAGAGCTGGAATGGGAACCTGCCTCTGACTCTTAGGCCCATATATTTCCACAGATCACTCACAGGAGTGATCAGGTGAACCAGTCCCTTATGCGGTTGCACATCAGCACCAAATGCAGGTTGGAGATCTACTGGTGTCGTGTCGTCCAAATAGAGGGCAGAGTTGAAATTACAGGAAGAAAGAGTTCATTGAGGAAGTGAATGAGTGCAAAAGACCGAAGCAGAGCACTGGTGTAAATCCACAGGAGGCCAAAAGAAGAAAAAACTAGAGAAAGAGACAGTCAAGAGGCAGCAAGTGAACTGGGAGCATGCACTGTCACTGAGTCCAAAGGTTTTAGAAATGGGTGGCAATTGTGTTTTATCACAGAGGTAGCGTTGAATGAGAATTGAGAGAGGGCCATTGGATGTGGCAAGAGAGGTCACAGGTAAACTAGAGTGTTCTGTTAACAGAGACAGATGAAAGGCGGATCGCAGGTGTTAAAGGAATGGGTAAAGACATACCTTTAAAGAGTGACAGTGGAAGAAAGGAGACTGGAACTGGAAGGGAAGACGTTTTCATTGACATGCTTTACATGTGTTTAGTGTTCACAAAATTAGGAAACTTATTCTTCCTACGTCAAATACTAGGGCTGAATATGACAGCTTCTGTACTCCCTGGGACTCTCTCAGTCTGGGTGGTACATCATAATTGCAATATGATAGTATTGTAATGAGTGGAATAATAGTATGGACAGATTTCAGTGGAAACAGGAATGTGGAAAGCAGAAACTTTTTACTGAATTCCTAATATGTGTTGGGCACTGTGTTTTGAGATGGATATTAGATTTATAGATGGAGACAAAAGGTATCTTGTGACTAAGTGGCAAATTTTTTAATTTTAATTTTTTAAAATTAAAAAAATTTTTTTCTTCAGAGACAGAGTCTCTATATACTTACCCAGCAGGGGAGATACCATGATCACAAAGGTGGTATTCCCAGGGCGAGGCTTATCCATTGCACTCCAGATGTGCTGGCCTCTGCGATTTCCCCAAATGTGGGAAACTCGACTGCATAATTTGGGGTAATGGAGGACTGTGTTTGCGTTCTTGTCTTAAAAAAAAAAAAAGAGAGAGAGAGAGAGACAGGGTCTCACTCTGTTGCCCAGGCTGGAGTGCAGTGGCAAGATCATAGCTCAGTGTAACCTTGAACCCCTGGGCTTAAGTAATCCTCCCTCCTCAGCCTCCTGAGTAGCCAGGTCTATAGGCATGCACCACGAAGTTCTCCTATTTTTGTAAGTTTTTGTGGAAGTGGGAGGTCTCACTGTGTTGTCCAGTCTTGTCTTGAATTCTTAGCCTCAAATTATCCTCCTGGTTCCGCCTCAGAATGCTGGGATTACTGGTGTGCGCCACCACACCCAGCACTAAGTGGTGGAGTTTATTTGTTTATTCCAGAAATACCTGTTGATTGCCTACTATGTGTGGGCATTGTTCTGGGAATTTGGGGGATAGAGCATTGAACAGAAGAGGCAAAAATTCCTGCCCTCATAGAGCTTACATTCATGTAAGAGGAAGTCAAGTTTCAGGCTCTGGCCTGTCTTGATTCCAGAGCCTGTGTTTCTTTTTCTTTTTCTTTTTATGGTATGCCATGTTAAGTGATAGGCTCTGAGACTGTGCGATGGGGTCATCAGGACAAAGGGAGGATTTCTTCTGAAGATGAGTGTTGGAGGGTGACTGTTTGCCTTAGAGTCAAGGCGGAGGAAGCATTTCAGGAGATGGGAATGAATGGTTGAACAAGTCGTTTGAACTTTTGAAATCAAGATAGGACAGCACCTGAATCCTGACTTTTTTTTTTTTGAGTTGGAGTCTCACTCTGTCACCCAGGCTGGAGTGCAGTGGCCGCTCCCAGCCACCGCAGCCTCGACCTGCTGGGCTCTGGCGATCCTTCCGCCTCAGCCTTCCAAGCAGCCGGAACTACAGGCACGTGCTACCATGCCCGGCTCATTTTTGATTTATTGTAGAGATGATGTCTCGCCAAGTTGCCCAGGCGGGTCTCGAACTCGCGGGCTCAGGCAATCCACTCACCTCAGCCTCCCAAAGGCGCGGGATTACACTGACTTTTTCTCAGTAGAAAAATCAATAAGAATAATTTTTCCTGGGAGAATGAGAATAAGGAATTAGAAGACAGAAGACAGTGGGGAGAATGATGAAAGGCTTTGGCTAATAGGATGAAGATTTGAGCTTTGAGCCACAATCCACAGAATGTTTTTGAGAGCATTTTCTGTAGTTGCTGTCACGATATGCTTGTGTACTGTAATGCAGAGTTGAGTTCAGCCCACAGGGATGAGGTAACATCATCAAAGCAACATTTGGGGATGGTGACTTTGATGATCAGCCTAACAGATAAGAAAGGTTGGCATGGTGCCAGAGAGGGCCCTGAGACTTTGAGTAAGGAATCCAACAGACTGGGGAGTTTGGTATGGAAGGGTAAATCGGCAGAGTACCTTTATTCGACATCTGGGAAGGGATGAGTGAAAATAAAGTTTTCACTTGGAAGAGCAATAGTATAGTCCTATGGTCTCTAGGAAGCAAAATATAAAGATACTATGGTGATAAGCGGGCAGCTTCATTTGTTTATGGTGAATTATTGAGGATACATTTCAAAATAATTTTTCACTTACATAGCCCAAACCCAAGGAACACTGTCAGTGTACATGGTCTTTTTTAAATCAGTGGATGTTGGCTGGGCTCAGTGGCTCAGCCTATAATCCCAACACTTTGGGAGGCCGAGACAAGTGGATTGCCTGAGCCTGCGGGTTGGAGACCAGTCTGGGCAACGTGGTGAGACCTCGTCTCTACAGTTAAAAAAAAAAAAAAATCAGCTGGGTGTGGTAGTGCTTGCCAGTAGTTCTGACTACTTGGAAGGCTGAGGCGGAAGGATCATCAGAGCCCAGCAGGTCGGCGCTGGGGTGGCTGTGAGTGCCACTGCATTCCAGCCTGGGCGACGGAGTGAGACTCCAACTCAAAAAAAAAAACAAAACCTGGATGTTGATAACTGTGCTCATGCTGCCGATGTGAAGAGAAATACGCAGGATCACCCCAGCTCTTCCAGCTAAACATAGGCTGGTTGTTGTCCGTTATTCTTGGTGCTATGCTATGGGAAGAAAGAGGAAGAGATGAGTACACACCTTATCTTTTTTTTCCAGCTGTTCTCAGTAGTCTTCTCTTGAAGTGCAGTTCAGTGTGCATAACTGCATATATTTTGGTCACTGGATTATTCCATTTTGTAGCCATCTAACCTTGTCTTCCATACCTCTTGCTCTGACAATGCCACCTGCATCCCTAGGGCCATAGCCTTCAACTGTGTCATTCATGCACTTTACAGTTGTGTATCGTCTGCCTGCTGTGCGTCGTTATGTTTACATTGTGCAGTAAACTTTAATAGAGAAATAGATGAAATTGAAAGATCTGGTATCATGAACTTTTGTTTTTGTTTTTTATTTGTTTATTTGTTTTTTTTTTCTGAGTTGGAATCTCACTCTGTCGCCCAGACTGCAGTGCAGTGGCCGCTCGGCCACCACAACCTTGACCTGCTGCACTCAGGCGATCCTTCTGCCTCAGCCTTCCAAGTAGCTGGAACTACAGGCACGCTGTCACACCTGGCTGATTTTTGGATTTTTTGTAGAGATGAGGTCTCCCCAAGTTGTCCAGGCTGGTCTCAAACCTGTGGACTCAGGCAATCCTCTCGCCTCAGCCTCCCAAAGTGCTGGAATTATAGGCTTGAACCACCATGCCTGGCCTTTATTTGTTTTTTTTTGTTTTTTGTTTTTTTTTTTTGAGTTGGAGTCTCACTCTGTTGCCCAGACTGGAGTGCAGTGGCCGCTCCTGGCCACCGCAGCCTTGACCTGCTGGGCTCCGGCGATACTTCTATCTCAGCCTTCCGAGTAGCCGGAATTACAGGCATGCGCTACCACGCCCGGCTGATTTTTTTATTTATTGTAGAGATGAGGTCTCGCTGCCCAGGTGGGTCACGACCCGCGGGCTCAGGCAATCCACTCACCTCAGCCTCCCAAAGGCGTGGGATTACAGGCTGAGCCACCGAGCCCCTTTATTTTTTTAAAGGACACTCCCCGAATCAGAATAGGTTCAGAGAGACTCTCCAGTATTATGAACTTAATTGTAGAGTCCTGGGAGACTGTTGTATTGGTTACTAGGTTTGGCTGTATTTGAAAGAGCTCCTAGCTGGGCGTGGGGGCTCATGGGTGTAATCAATCCCAGCCCTTTGTGAGGTGGAAGAGAGAATTGCCTGAGCCCAGGGCTTCGAGACCTCATCTCTACAATAAATCAAAAAATTAGCCAGGTGTGGTGGTGCTTGCCTGTGGTTCCAGCTACTTGGAAGGCTGAGGCAGAAGGATTGCCTGAACCCAGCAGGTCAAGGCTGCGGTGGCCGAGAGCGTGCCACTGCTCTCTAGCGTGGGTGACGGATTCTGACACACACACATACACAAATGTCCCTAAATAAGTGCTTTTAGCAAGCTAGAAATTTATTTTGCTTTCACATAGACATGAGCCAGTGTGGCAGTTCTGCTCCATAAAGTCCTAGGCCCTGACTCTGTCTTTGCTCCAGTATTTCTAGGGTGTTGCCCTCATGGGCCTGGCCCAGGGTGACTCACTCTCACTTCTGCATCCAGCCAGCAGGCTGGGGAAATGCCTGACCTGAAAGTTGCCTGTGTCACTTCCCATTGGTCAGAACTTAGTCACCTGGTCGTATCTTAGCTACACAGTTGGGTTGGAAATGTGTTTCTTTTGGGCCGTTCTATGTCTGGCTAAACATCTATTGCATAGTAGGAGGAAGAAATGAATATTGGGGGAATAACCAGCCATCTCTGCCACAATCAGGACTTTGTTTTGTACTTCTCTGATTGCTGCAGGGTAATACTTGACACTGCCTTATCCCTAAGGTCTGCATAAATTCTTCTTCTTTTTTTTGAGTTGGAGTCTCACTCTGTCGCCCAGACTGGAG
>NW_007259792.1:96126-97201 GCF_000164805.1 Carlito syrichta
GTCTTGAACTCCTGGGCTCAAGTGATCCTCCTGCCTCAGTCTCCCAAAGTGCTGGGATTATAGATGTGAGTCTCTGTGCCTGTCCAATGTTTCCTTTTTATCCAGGCACAGTGGGAATGGAAAGCAGAGTGGGGATGGAAAGCATTAGTGAACATTGCTTACAATGATAGCATGCCATTTAACCTGTGTGTATAACTAGTTATCCAACAGTCTACAAAAAATTAAAGTGGGAAGAACTTTTTTTGTTGCTATCTCATACTATAAATTTAAAAAGTAAACAGCAATGCCTGTAGCTTAAGGGTCGAGTCAGGCAGTCAAGCCATTTTGTCTGTTTCGCCTGCTGTGATTATGTATATAGCCTTCAGTGTTTCTAGGATGAAAGTCACTTAGGGATCATGTTTGTGATTTTGGCCATACCTGCCTGTCAGTACTGTGCTTTGCTTAATATGTGTGTTTTTTGTTTGTTCTTAATATGTGTGTTTCCAAGTAGCTGGAACTACAGATGCATGCCACCATGCTCCACTAGTTTTTGTGTGTGCAGGTGTGATTTATTGTAGAGATGAGGTCTCGCCAAGTTGCCCAGGCTGGTTTCAAACCCTCAGGCTCAGGCAGTCCTCTCGCCTCGGCCTCCCAAAGTGCCGGGACTACAGGCTGAGCCACCGCGCCCGGCCAATATGTGTTCTTAAATCTACTTTAAGTTGACATCTTAAGCATAGCCTCCTTCTAAGCAATAGTCCGTTAAAACACAGACTTTGTATTTTTAAATATACATTAAATTACATAGCCGTTAAAATAGAACATGTCCTGTTCACTACATACAAACGTCTCCTCTGATACTAGTGGTACTTATACCCAGAGAAGTTGTGCTTTGCCACATCCCCAGGTCCCCCTGGTAGTGTTTTGTAAACTTTCCACAAGTCCACAGCTACTAAGAAGCTCTGAATTTTTTTTTTTTTTTTTTGAGTTGGAGTCTCTGTCACCCAGACTGGAGTGCAGTGGCCGCTCCTGGCTACTGCAGCCTCAGTGGCTCAGCCTGTAATCCCGTGCCTTTGGGAGGCTGAGGTGAGTGGATTGC
>NW_007259792.1:97429-97774 GCF_000164805.1 Carlito syrichta
CGGCCACTGCACTCCAGTCTGGGTGACAGAGTGAGACTCCAACTCAAAAAAAAAAGAGTGATCTACTGTCGGGCGCAGTGGCTCAAGCCTGTAATTCCACCACTTTGGGAGGCCGAGGTGAGAGGATTGCCTGAGCTTGCGGGTTTGAGACCAGCCTGGGCAACTTGGTGAGAGCTTGTCTCTACAATAAATTAAAAAATTAGCTAGGTATGGTAGTGCGTGCCTACAGTTCTGGCTACTTGGAAGGCTGAAGTGGAAGGATCACCAGAGCTTAGCAGGTCGACGCTGGGGTGGCCGTGGCATGCCACTGCACTCCAGCTTGGGCGACAGAGTGAGATCCAACTC
>NW_007259792.1:98340-99664 GCF_000164805.1 Carlito syrichta
ATCCACTCACCTCAGCCTCCCAAAGGCGCGGGATTACAGCCTGAGCCACCAAGCCTGGCTCCTAAAGATCTTTTTAAGCTTATCTCCAGGAATTGTTGGGCAAGATGCTGAGCCTTTATAAGTCTTTGTTTCCTTATTTTTAAAAATGGTGTGATTTCTTATTAATGTCATAGGATTGTTCTGGGGATTAAATAAAATAATATATGTAGAAGATTTAGCAGTGGCAGACACTTTTTTCTTTTAATGGAAATTTGTGTTATTTCCACTTTTGAACTATTTTGAATAAAAAAAAGTGGATCTTTTTTTGAGATGGGGTCTTGCTGTATTTCAAGGACTGGTCTCAGACTCCTGGGCTCAAGTGATTCTCCTGCCTCAGCCTCCCAAGTAGCTGGGACTACAAGCGTGAGACTCTGTTCCTGGTTTAACATTCTTGTATATATGTCTTGGTTGACATATACATTCATTTTTCTTAGGTACACGAGGGGGGACCCCAAAAACCTGGAATTATCCTTTGGAGTGCGGGCCCCTGTAGTATGCTTTCCCTGCTAGGTAAGTGTTATAGGAACCCATCTGTGTCAGTGTAGCAGCTAATGTTGTCAGGGGCTGTGTTCAGCTTCAGTGAATTTTTTTATTTGGGAGATTCTTTCAACGCATCTGTACATGATGGGTGATTTTTGAGTACACCTGCCTACACTCCTCTGAGTGTTCAGTGGTTTTTGGCCAAAAATGCCATGACCTCTCATGACTCATCCTCCCTGTTTACCCCATCTTGCCGCCAAGGGACTTTTAGTTTCCCCAGATGAAAAAAGTCCCCAAAGGGAAATATTTTGCTGACGTGGAAGAGGTGAAACAAAAAATGACAGAAGCACTAAAGGGCATCAAAATTGACGAGTTAGGGCTAGGTGCAATGGCTCGAGCCTGTCATCCCAGCACTTTGGGAGGCCGAGGCAAGAGGATCGCCTGAACTCAGGGGTTCGAGACCAGCCTGGGCAACTGGTGAGACCTTGTCTCTACAATAAATAAAAAAAAATAAGCCGGGTGTGGTAGTGCACACCTATAGTTCTAGCTACTTGGAAGGCAGAGGTGGAAGGATCGCCTGAACCCAGCAGGTCGAGGCTGTGGTGGCCATGAGCGTGCCACTGCACTCCAGCAGTCGGAATGAGACTCCGACTCAAAAAGAAAATTGACCTGTTTGAAAACTGTTTTGAACAGTGGAAAAAGCATCTCAAGAGGTACACTGCATTCAACGGAGAGTACTTTGAAGGTGACTGAAGTTTAAACATGTAAGAATAAATGCGTACTTTTTTTTTTTTTTTTTTTTTTT
>NW_007259792.1:99833-103828 GCF_000164805.1 Carlito syrichta
ACCTGCTGGGGCTCCGGCGATCCTTCCGCCTCAGCCTTCCAAGTAGCTGGAATTACAGGTAATGCGTACTTTTTGATAAATAAGTACTGTTTTCCTGGGTCTCCCCTTGTATGCCTAGGAGTGGAATCGCAGGGTCCCAGGCATGTTGAATTTCAGTAGACACTGCCAGTTTTCCAAAGTGACAAGACCATTTTGTGCTGCCATCAGAATGAATGAGAATTCCAGTTCCATATGCTCTCCCACAGTTGATACTGTCAGTCTTTAAGATCTAGCCACTCTGATAGGCTGGTAGTGGCAACTTATTGTGGCCTTTAAACATTTGTTTTTGGAGACAGGGTCTCACTCCACTGCTCAGGCTGGAGTGTAGTGGCACAGTCGTAACTCACTGCAGCCTTGAACTCCTGGCTTCAAGCCATCCTCCTACCTCAGCCTTCTGGTAGCTGGGACTACAGTCATATGCCATCACACCCAGCCATTTTATTTTTATTAAATTTTTTCTCTTTTTTTTTTTTGTGGAGCCACAGTCTTGATATGTTGCCCAAGTTGGTATTATTATTATTATTATTTTTTTTTTTTTTTTTAGTTGGAGAGTCGGAGTCTTACTTGTCAACCAGACTGGAGTGCAGTGGCACGATTATGGCTCACTGCAGCTTCAACCTCCCGAACCACCATGCCCAGACCCTAGCCTAAATACAAATTTTTTTTTGGTAGAGACAGGATGAACCTTTTTTTTTTTAAAGACGTGGCCTTGCTATATTACCTGGTCTGGTCTTGAACTCCTGGCCTCAAGTGATTCTCCTGTCTCAGCCTCCCAAAAATGCTGGAATTACAGGTGTGAGCCACTGCTCCCAGTCCTCATTGGGTTTTAAATTACATTTTCTTGATAAGTAATGATATAGAAACTCAGTCTGTCGCTCAGCCTAGAGTACAGTGGCATGATTATGATGATCATGGCTCACGGCAGCCTCAACCTCCTGGGCTTAGATGATCCTTCCTCCCTGGCTAATTTTTTGAATTTTTTTTTTATTGAGTTGGAATCTCACTCCATCGCCCAGGCTGGAGTGCAGTGGTATCTGCTGGACTCTGGCCATCCTTCTGCCTCAGCCTTCCAGGTTGCCGGAACTACAGGTGCACACTACCACGCCTGGCTAATTTTTAATTCATTGTAGAGACCAGGTCTCATCAAGTTGCCTGGGCTGATTTCGAACCTGCGAGCTCAGACAATCCACTCGCCTCGACCTCCCAAAGTGCTGGGATTATAGGCTGAGCCACTGAGCCTGGCCTGATATTTTTGAGAGAGAGAGTTTCACTGTATTGCCTTGGCTGATCTTGAACTCCTGGGCTCAAGCAGTCTGTCTGCCTTGGTCTCTCAAAGTGCTAGTATTATAGGCATGAGCCATCATGCCTGGCCCTGATTAATGGCCATTTCAATATCATTATTTTTGTGAAGTGCTTGTTCAATGTTTTATCCATTATTAGTATTTTAAAAAGTAAAATGAGCTGGATGTGGTGGCTCATGCCCTCAATCCCAGCACTTTGGGAGGTGGAGGTGAGAGGTTTTCCTGAGCCCATGGTTTCGAAACCAGCCTGGGCAACTTGGCGAAACCTGGTCTCTACAATAAATCACGAAAAATTAGCTAGGTATCATTAATTGTGGCACGTGCCTGTGGTTCCAGCTACTTGGAAGGCTGAGGCGGAATGATAGCCTGAGCCCGGCCAGGTCGAGGCTGTGGTAGCCGTGAGCGTGCCACTGCACTCCGGCCTGGGTGACAGTGAGACTCTGACTCAAATAGATAGCTAACTAGCTAGCTAGCTAGATAGATAAGATTTTTTGAGTGTGGTGGCAGGTGCCTATAGTTCCACCTACTTGGAAGGCTGAGACAGAAGGATCCCCTGAGGGGCAGGTCAGGTCTGCAGTGGCCATGAGCATGCCACTGTACTCCAACCTGGGCAACAGAGTGAGACTCTGACTCAATAATAAATAAATAAATAAATAAATAAATAAATAAATAAATAAATAAAAGTGAGCATGGTGGCATGCACCTGTGGTTCCAGCTACTTGGAAAACTGAGGTGGAAGGATTGTATGAGCCTAGCAGGTCAAGGCTGCAGTGGCCATGAGCGTGCCACTGCACTCCAGCCTGGGTGACAGAGTAAGACTCCAACTCAAATAAATAAGTAAATAAATAAAAGTTAGCTCGGCGTGGTGACGTGCACCTGTGGTTACAGCTACTTGGAAGGCTGAGGCAGAAGAATTGCCTAAGGGGCAGGTCAAGTCTGCAGTGGCAGTCTGCGGGCATGCCACTGCACTCCAGCCTGGGCAACCTCATGAGACTCCGACTCAAAAATAAATAAATAAAATTAGCCGGGCATGGTGGCGTGTGCCTGTGGTTCTGGCTATTTGGAAAGCTGAGGTGGAAGGATTGCCTGAGCTCAGTGGATCAAGTCTGCAGTGTTCGTGAGCATGCCACTGCACTCCAGCCTGGGCAACAGAGTGAGACTCTGACTCAAATAAAAAATAAAATAGTAAAATAAAATACAAATAAAATAAACAAAATAAATCACTATTTTCTTATGGATTTCTATGTTGATTCTGATACCTTTGGAAATAGGTGTTGTGAATATCCCCTTGTATGCTGCTTGCATTTTCACTTATTGATGTCTTTTAATGAACAGAAATTCTTAATGTTAATGAGGGCTAATTTGCTTTTTTATCTTCTTTTTGTTTAAGGAGTTTTTGTTTTCCCCTTAAAAAAAGTATGCTTAAAATATTTGCAGCTCATTTTTTCTCAACACAGGGGATGCCATGGAGAGCAGCAAGCCTGGTCCACGACAGGTGGTTTTGGTTCACAAAGAGCAGCATTCCTTTGAGCTAGATGAGACTGCCTTGGCCAGCATCCTCTTGCAGGACCACATCCGAGATCTTGATGTTGTGGTGGTGTCAGTGGCTGGTGCCTTCCGGAAGGGCAAGTCCTTCATTCTGGACTTTATGCTGCGATACTTATATTCGCAGGTAAGGTAGGGTTATTTCATTTCAAATTAGAAAATGAGACTTGTGTATCCAAAAAAACAAACCAGAACAAACAGAAAAACCAAACCAAATGAAGCTCATGAAATATCCTTTATGAGTAAAATTTTTTATTTAAGATTTAAGGGAAATTTCTTATTTTTCCTGTAGAGGGAAGATGGCCATTCAAATTGGTTGGGTGACCCAGAAGAACCGTTAACAGGATTTTCATGGAGAGGGGGATCTGATCCAGAGACCACTGGGATTCAGATGTGGAGTGAAGTTTTCACGGTGGAGAAGCCGGGTGGGAAGAAGGTAAGGATGGAAAACACAGATGAACAAAAATAACCACAGAATGAGAACTTCAACATGTATGCTGTTAATCTAATTAAAAATAATTCTTATCAAAGTGTTATAAACGCATAGTTTAAAAATAATCCATGTTGATTGTCTTTAAGATTCTTTTCTTTTTATTTAAGTTGTGGGATACAATTCAGGGTTAGGTATATAAATATTCATTGTACAGGTACCCTTGTTGATGAGGTGTGCCCCCAATCCCCAGGCAGTTTCCTACTACTGCCATTTTCTTATGGCATTATGATAGTTGTTCAGGTCCACTTATGACTGAGAACATGTGATACTCAGTTCTTTGTTGTGGTGAAAGATCACTCAGTATTATAGACCTTAAGTCCATCCAGGCTGCTGCGAAGTTCATCATTTTGTTCTTCTTTATGGTTGTGTAATATTCCATTGTATATGTACCACATTTTTTTTATCTAGTCCTCTTTTTTTGAGTTGGAGTCTCACTTTGTCACCCAGACGGGAGTGCAGTGGCACGCTCCCGGCTACCGCATCCTCGACCTGCTGGGCTCCGGCGATCCTTCCTTCTTAGCCTTCCAAGTAGCTGGAACTACAGGTGCATGCTACCATGCCCAGCTGAGTTTTTTTTTTTGCAGTTGGAGTCTCACTCTGTCGCCCAGACTGGAGTA
>NW_007259792.1:104143-106533 GCF_000164805.1 Carlito syrichta
CAGCCTCCCAACGGCGCGGGATTACAGGCTGAGCCACCGGGCCCGGCTTGAGTTTTTATTTATTGTAGAGATGAGGTCTCGCCAAGTTGCCCGGCAGGGTCTCGAACCTGCAGGCTCAGGCAATCCACTCGCTTCGGCCTCCCAAAGTGCTGGGATTACAGGCTGAGCCACCGAGCCCAGCCTATCCAGTCCTCTTTTGATGGGCAGCACGGTTGGGTCCATGTTCTTGCTATTGTGAACAATGCGGCAATAAACATACGTGTGCAGGTGTCTTTTATAGAGTGATTTGAGTTCTTCTGGCTATATTCCCAGTAGGGGGATTGTGGGGTCATATGGAAGGTCGATTTTTAGAACTTTTAGGAATTGCCACACTGTTTTCCACAGAGGTTGTGCTAGTTTACATTCCTACCAACAGTGTAGAAGTGTTCCCTTTTCGCCACATCTTCTCCAGCATCTGATATTTTTTGAGTTATTGATGATGGCCATTCTGACTGGAGTTAGGTGGTATCTCAGTGTAGTTTTAATTTGCATCTCCTTGATGACTAGTGAGGTTGAACATTTCTTCATGTATCTGTTGGTCCCTCATATGTCTTCTTTTGAGAAGTGTCTATTCATATCTTTTGCCCACTTTGAAATGGAGCTGTTTGTTTTATTCTTGAATGTAGTCTATTTTTTATTTTTTAAATTGAAAAATTTTTTTTTTTTTTTGAGTTGGAGTCTCACTCAGTCGCCCAGACTGGAGTGCAGTAGCCGCTCCCGGCCACCGCAGCCTCGACCTGCTGGGCTCCAGCGATCCTTCCACCTCAGCCTTCCAAGTAGCTAGAACTACAGGAACACGCTAACACGCCCGGCTAATTTTTGATTTATTGTGGAGATGAGGTCTCGCCAAGTTGCCCAGGCGGGTCTTGAACCAGCGGGCTCAGGCAATCCACTCACCTCGGCCTCCCAAAGTGCTGGGATTACAGGCTGAGCCACCAAGCCCGGCCTATTTTTATTTTTTTTGAATTGGAGTCTCATTCTATTGCCCAGGCTGGAGTGCCATGGCACAGTCACACCACCCCATCGTCAACCTGCTGGGCTCCGGTGAGCCTTCCGCCTCAGCCTTCCAAGTAGCCGGAACTACAGGCACGTACTGCCCTGCCTGGCTAATTTTTGATTTATTGTAGGGATGAGGTCTTGCCAAATTGCCCAGGCTAGGCTCGAACCCGCAGGCTCAGGCAATCCACTTGCCTCAGCCTCCTAAATGCTGGGATTACAGGCTGAGCCACCGAGCTTGGCCTTTTTTTTTTTTTTTTTTTTTTAAATACACAGATATACATAAGATGTGTAGCAAATGGGAAGTTATCAAGAATTTTTAAGAAAAAAGAGAATATAGGGAAAGCTAACATTGAAATAGAACATTAGAAACTTTTTAATGGGAGGCTTTTTAAGATTTTATTTTATCCAGTCTTTTGATTTTTAAAAAAATAGTTTTATTAAGATATAATTGACACTCCATTTCTTCCCAGCTTTTGTGCTATTGTCACATATTATTACTTTAATAACATTGTTTTTATTTTTGTTTAAAGTCAATTATCTTAAAGATATTTAAATAATAAAAAGTCATATCTTTGCTGATGTAGTTATCATTAGCTGTGTTGTTGGATTTTAAATTTTTTTGTTCATATTTCTGTCTGGTGTTATTTTTCCTCCTGCCTGAAAGACTTCCTTTATTGACTGATTGATTTGGGCATTTATTTATAGAGTGATGAAGTCTCACTCTTTTGCCCTGGCTGGTCTCAAACTCTTGGCCTCAAGCAATCCTCTCACTTTAGCCTTCCAAAGTGCTGAGATGATAGATATGAGCCACTGCACATAGCTATTTATTTATTTAGAATTGAGTTCTCACTTTGTTGCCCAGGCTGGAGTGCAGTGGCACGATCACTTCTTACTGCAGCCTTGGCCTCCTGGGCTTAGATGATCTCTCTGCCTTTGCCTCCCAAGTAGCAGGGTACATACCACCATGCCTGACTAATTTTTAAATTTTGTCTCACTGTATTGCCCAGGCTGGTCTCAAACTCCCAGGCTTAAGCAGTTCTCTTCTGCCTCAGTCACTATAGCCTCAACCTACTGAGCTCAGATGATCCTTCTGCCTCAACCTTCCAAGTAGCTGGAACCACAGGCACGTGCCACCACACCTGGCTAATTTTTTGATTTATTGTAGAGACGTGGTCTCACCAAGTTGCCTAGGCTGGTCTCAAACCCCTGGGCTCAGGCAGTCCTCTCCCTCAGTCTCCCAAAGTGCTGACATTATATGTGTGAGCCACCGTGCCTGGTGATATACAAATTTTTTTTTTTTTTGAGTTGGAGTCTCACTCTGTTGCCCAGACTGGAGTGCAGTGGCCACTCCC
>NW_007259792.1:106710-117234 GCF_000164805.1 Carlito syrichta
CTCAGCCTCCCAAAGGCGCGGGATTACAGGCTGAGCCACTGAGCCCGGCTTACAATTTTTGATTACTGTTTTCACATCTATTCTTTTTCTTTTGAGTCAGAGTCTCCCTCTGTTGCCCAGGCTGGAGTACAGTGGCATGTTCATGAACATTGCTGCCTTGGCATTCTGGGCTCAGCCTTTTCAAGTACCTGGAATCACAGATGTGTGCTACCATACCCCGCTGATTTTTTGATTTATTATAGAGATGAAGTGTCACCATGTTGCTCAGGCTGGTTTTGAATCCCTGAGCTCTGGTAATCCCCTTGCCTCCTCCTTCCAAAGTGCTGGGATTGCAGGCGTGAGCCACTGTGCCTGGCAGTAATACTTATTTTTGACTATGTGATTCCTTTATATAGACTAGTGGGGCCTAATTATTGTTATTTTTTACATTTATTATTTGGGCATTTGGCATATCCTTTCAATAGTTTAGGAAATCTATATAATGTTAGTAGTACGGAAGCTTTGTTTTTAGTTATCTGACATTTATAGCTCCTTCAGTTTTTTAATCTTGTTGAATAGACTGCTGTATAACAGTTCTGTGTCTTTTATTGTCATATAGCTTCCTGCTTTTAAAATAGATTGATAGTCTTTAATTTTTGGAACAGTTTTAGATTTACAGGAAAATGGATTGGAAAGTGCAATTACCACATTTATCCCTTTCCTTTAGTTTTCTGTATTGTTTATATCATGTATTAGTGTGATACGTTTGCTATAGTTCATGAACCAGTATTTAATGTTGTCATTAACTAAAACCCATGGTTTGCATGAGGGCTCACTCATTGTGTTGTACATTCCACGAATTTTGACAGATGTATGCTGACATGTGTCTGTTATTACTGCATCACACAGAATAGTTTCCTTACCCCACAGATCCTCCACGATCCACCTGTTTATCCTCTTCTTCTCTCCCACCAAACTCCTGGCAAACACTGACCTTTTTACTGTCTCCATAGTTTTGCCTTTACCAGGACGTCATATTGTTGGAATCATACAGTATATAGCTTTGTCAGTTTGGCATCTTTCACTTAGCAATGTGTTTTTAAGGTTTCTCCAAGTCTTTCTTTGTCTTGGTAGCTCTTTTTTTTTTGCTGACTAATATTCCACAGTTTGTTCATCTATTTGCCTTCTGAAGGGCATCTTGGTTGCTTTCAAGTGTTGATAATTATGAAGAAAGCCACTGTAAATATGCTTATGTAGATTTTTGTCAGAAACATAGGTTTTCACTTCCTTTGGGTATACTCCAAGGAGTGCGATTACTGGGTTGTGTAGTCAGAATATGTTTAGGTTTTTAAATATTCTTTTTTTTTTTTTTTTAGTCGGAGTCTCACTCTGTCGCCCAGACTGGAGTGCAGCGGCTGCTCCCGGCCACCGCAGCCTCGACCTGCTGGGCTCCGGTGATCCTTCCGCCTCAGCCTTCCGAGTAGCTGGAACTACAGGCGCGCGCTACCACACCCGGCTAATTTTTTGATTTATTGTAGAGATGAGGTCTCGCCAAGTTACCTAGGCGGGTCACGAACCCGCGGGCTCATGCAGTCCACTCACCTCAACCTCCCAAAGTGCTGGGATTACAGTCTGAGCCACCGAGCCCGCCTTAAATATTCTATGTATGTGTGTATGTATGTCAGTCAGAATCTCACTCTGTCACTCAGGCTGGAGTGCAATGGCACAAATTAAAAAATTAGCCAAGTGTCACAGTGCACACCTGTAATCCCATCTACTTGGGAGGCAGAGGGCGGAAGGATTTCCTGAGCCCAGGCTGTTGAGGCTGCGGTAAGCCGAGATGTGCCACTGTACTCCAGACTGGACAGAGCAAGACCTTGACTCAAAAATAAAAAATGAAAAGCAAAAACAAACAAACAAAAAACAGGGTAGAAAGTATTAGAATATAGTAAACATACAAATGTAGCTTATCAGCTTTATGTGTGTATTTGGTCATGATATAAAATATATTCTCAATTAGTCTGGCCAAGGAGAAAACAAACAAAAAATATATTTCTTACTGTGGGTTCTAGTTAAAAACATTAGAGGCCGGGCTCGGTGGCTCAGCCTGTAATCCTGCGCTTTGGGAGGCTGAGGTGAGTGGATTGCCTGAGCCCGTGGGTTCGAGACCTGCCTGGGCAACTTGGCGAGACCTCATCTCTACAATAAATAAAAAAAAAATTAGCCGGGCATGGTAGCGTGCCCCTGTAGTTCCAGCTACTTGGAAGCCTGAGCGGAAGTATTGCCGGAGCCCAGCAGGGCGAGGCTGCGGTGGTGGGAAACGGCCACTGCACTCCAGTCTGGGCCACGGAGTGAGACTCCAACTCAAACAACAACAACAACAACAAAGACATTAGAAAGCCACCTACGAGTAGAATTCCTGGTTCTGAGAATGCCCATTTCCCCTTTCTGAGAATGCCCATTTGTGACTATTGCCAAATTGTTCTTGAGAGGGCTTATGGCAGTTTACTGTTTTACTACACGGTATGGGAACACCATTTCCTCCACATGTCCAGCATTTCATCAGAGTAGCCATAGGACTTCTGTTCCTCCAAGAGCTTCTCTTTAGTATTTCCCCTTGTTTCCGCTACTTAACCTCGTCTTTATAGTTGGCAAATGCATGCCATTGTTAGCAGTTTTAAAAATTGAAATGTAATTCACATGCTGTGAAATTCATCCTTTGGAAGCATATAATTCAGTGGTTTTAGTATACTCGTAAGACTATGCCGATTTTACCACCATCTAATTCTAGAACATTTTTACCACCCCCAAAGGAAACCCAGTACCTACTAACAGTCACTCCCCATTTCCCTTTCTCCCAGGCCCTGGCCACTGCTAATCTACTTTCTTTCTCTGGATCTGTCTGCCTCTTCTAGACATTTCACATGAATGAAATACAACATGTGACCTTTTGTATCTGGCCTCCTCCACTCAGCCCAGTGCCCTCACGGGCCTCTTCATGATACAACTTATCAGTACTTCACTTCCTTCCATAGTTGAATAATATTTTGTTCTATAGATATATTGCATTTTGTCTATCTGTTTATCAGTTGTGGACATTTGGGCTGTTTCCACTTTTTGGCTTGGCTATTAAGAATAATGCTGCCATGAACTTTCACGTTCAAGTTTTTGTGTAAACATGTTTTCACCAGAGGTAGTGGCTCATGCCTATAATCCCAGCACTTTGGGAGGCCGAGGTGAAAGGATTGCCTAAGCCCACAGGTTCGAGACCAGCTTGGGTAACTTGGGAGGCCTTGTCTCTACAATAAATCAAAAAATTAGCCGAGCATGGTGGTGTATGCCTATAGTTCCATCTACCTGGAAGGCTGAGGTGGAAGGATCACCAGAGCCCAGCAGTGGCTGTGGGCGTGCTGCTGCGCTCCAGCCTGGGCGACAGAGTGAGACTCGGACTCAAAAAAACAAAACAAAACATGTTTTCAATTCTCTTGGTTTATATCTAAGAATGAAATTTCTGGGTCACATGACAGCTCCATGATTAACCTTTCAAAAACTACCAAATAGTTTCTCAAGGCAGCCATACTAACCTGTTTTCTTACCAGCCGTGTACTGAGTCTCCAGTGTCCAATGTCCTTACCAACACCTGATATTGTTTGTCTTTTTTGATTATAGGAAGCTTAGTGGGTGTAAAGTGGTGTCTCATTGTGGTTTTTATTTGCATCTCGTGTCTCTAATGACTAAGGATGTTGAGCATCTCAAGCATATCTTCACATTCATTTTTTAGTTGGGTTACTTGTCTTTTTTTTAATTGCAAAAATACGTTATACATTCTAGATACTAACTAGACTCTAGTTAGAAAATATTTGCAAGCATTTTTGTCCTCATTCTGTGAGTTGCCACTTCACTTTTTGACAGTATCCTTTTAACCACGGAAAGTTGTTTTGTTTGCTTTTTGGTTTTGAGTCGGAGTCTCATTCTTTTTGGTTTTGAGTCGGAGTCTCATTCTATCACCCAGGCTGGAGTGCAGTGGCATACTCACAGCCACCCCAGAGTTGACTTGCTGGGCTCTGGTGATCCTTCCGCCTTGCCTTCCAAGTAGCCGAACTACAGGTGCATGCTACCACGTCTGGCTAATTTTTGATGTATTATAGAGGTGAGGTCCTGCCAAGTTGCCCAGGCTGGTCTCAAGCCCATGGGCTCAGGCAGTCCACTCGCTTCGGCCTCCCAAAGTGCTGGGATTACAGGCTGAGCCACTGAGCCCGCTAGAAAGTTTCTAATTTTCATGAAGTCCAGTTGTCTGTTTTTCTTTTTTTTAAAGTGTCGTGTCTAAGAAGCCATTGCCTAATCCAAGGTCTTAAAGTTTTACAATGTTTTCTTTTAAGAGTTTTATGGTGTTAGCTCATATAAGTGCATCTTTGATTCGTCCTGAGTTAGCTCTTGTACTTGGGTGTGAGATCAGGATCCAGCACCATTCTTTGGCACATCGATATCCAGTAGTGATTAGTTTTGATTGCTCATTTGATAGTATCCTCACCACAAGTGATAAAGTGTGGGCAGGA
The DNA here is from genome assembly GCF_000164805.1 of Carlito syrichta. Lineage (NCBI taxonomy): Eukaryota > Metazoa > Chordata > Mammalia > Primates > Tarsiidae > Carlito > Carlito syrichta. Next base: position 111,246 of record NW_007259792.1, read on the forward strand.
TGAAGCTTTCTGTGTTTCTTATTAGGTTTCAATATATTCAGGTTAGAAACTTGGTTTTTTTTTTTTGAGTTGCAGTCTCACTCTGTCACCCAGACGGGTTCAGTGGCACGACTGTGGCTCACTGCAGCTTTGAACTCCTGGGCTCAGGTAGTCCTTCTGCTTCAGCCTCCCAAGTTGCTGGGACTATAGGTGCATGCCATCACACCTGGCTAATTTTTGATTTTCTGTAGAGATGAGGTCTTGCTATGTTTCCTAAGCTCAAGCAATTCTCCTGCTTTGGCCTACCAAAGTGCAAGGATTACAGATGTGAGCCACCACACCCAACCTTTGTTTGATTTTTTCTTTCTTCATAGAATTCTCTTTTGCTTGAATTTTTATCATGTCTATTCTACCACAGTATTGGGTTGGGTTACGAAAATAAGCTCATAAATAAATAATGTGACTAATGGGACCTAAATATAAACTACTAAAAATTATAATTTCTTTTTTTTTTTTTTGAGTTGGAGTCTCACTCTGTTGCCCAGGCTGGAGTGCAGTGGCATGCACATGGCCACCACAGCCTCGACTTGCTGGGCTCAGGCGATCCTTCTACCTCATTTTCCAAGTAGCTGGAACTACAGGCGCATGCTACCATGCCTGGCTGATTTTTTATTTTTTATTGTAGAGATGAGGTCTCGCCAAGTTGTCCAGGCTGGTCTCAAACCCGTGGGCATAAGCAATCCACTCGCCTTGGCCTTCCAAAATGCTGAGATTACAGGCTGAGCCACTGAGCCCAGCCCTGTAATTTCTAAGAATAAAAATACCTTACAATAATTTCATTTGTATTTGTTACCATAAATGTTTCTTAAAGAATGTTTTGACTGTGGCATTTCTCCTTTTGGATGCAGTAGTTTCACAGAAAGCTTCCTGCTGGCTTTTGCAAAAATCTAGATGTTGGTAAACTCAGACACTCACTGATGGATTTCCTTATCTTTCTGAACATTATAACCCCATCCTCTTTCGGAACTGATTATGTTATGCACAAATTTGAAAAGTTTTATTTTTAAGTTATATGACTGAGAATCATAGCAAGTTGTGTAAGGATAATAAGGTACCATATCTTTTTTTAACATGTTGCATAAATTTTTCTTCTAGGGTGGGAATGGGTAGGGTCATTAGCCATTTAGGAACCTGAGGTTATTTAGGGAGCAGTGATAGCTGAAATGCTCCTTGCTTTCTCTTTTGTTTTGTTTTTTTGAGTCGGGGTCTCACTCTGTTATCAGGCTGAACTGCAGTGGCACGATCAAGGCTCACTGCAGCCTCAATCTCCTGGGCTCAGGTGATCCTTCCCCCTCACTCTCCCCAAGCAGCTGGGACTGCAGGTGTGCGCCATAACACTCAGCTAATCTTTAAAATTTCTTATAGAGACAAGATCTCCCTATAATACCCAGGTTGGTCTTGAACTCCTAGCCTCAAGTATTCCTCCCACCTTAAGCCTCCCAAAGTGCTGGGATTGCAGGTGTGAGCCCCCTGCCTGGCCTCTCCTTGCTTTCATTTGGCTTCTTTGATGTGGTCTGTCTTTTGTTAAGGTTGAAATAAATGTTCATTTTCTTTTATTAAACAACCAGAAAATCCTAGAATTTTGAGAGATGAATGTAGCCTTGAAGATAAATGCTAAAAATGCCCCAGCCCATACGTTTAAACTAAGGTTAGTATTTTAAATTTCAGCAGCAAAAAAGATCCAAATGTCTGGCTAGGTAGTGAGCTAATCACTTGCACTGTTTGGCTGTTTCCATTGGTGGCATGATTTCCCCCTCTTTCATATTCTCTCCACCTCTGGGTAATCTTCAGCAGTGCACTCTGGTCAAAACAAGGCCAGATACCTCAATAATTGCATATTTTGATAGCTCCTATAAGCTAGTGCTTAAGACTCATGTAAGCATTATCTGTACTCTTTAGCTTCTCTTTTACATTTTCTGACCTTCTCACTTTAAGCTGTTTTGTTTGTATTTTTCCTCTTTTTTTTTTTTAGGTTGCTGTTGTTCTGATGGATACCCAGGGGGCATTTGACAGCCAGTCGACTGTCAAAGACTGTGCCACCATCTTTGCTCTGAGCACCATGACTAGTTCTGTGCAGGTAAAATCTCTTGACTCAGAAAAAAGTGTGCAGAGGAAATAAGATAAAGGGAGAACATTTAGTTTCAGTTATTGTTCTGTTAGCAGAGTTTCTGTGATGACACCTAAATAGTCTCTTTAGACTATAGATTTAGTTAAGCTTTCATAAGCTTAAGAAGGAGCTAAACTGTTTTTTGTTCTTGGTCATAATTGTATATAAATACTCCAAGAAAAGTCCAAAAAAATAGAAATTGAAATTACATTGAATACATCATACCAAAAATATAGATTTGTTTAGAGCTCAGAAAAATTTTATTTTAAACTGTGAAGGAAGAATTTTGTGATTTCAACTTTATATGCATAGTTTTCCAAAAGACAGATAATATTACTGTTTGCACGATCCTCATATTCTTTTTTTTCTTTTTTTTTTTTTAGAGAGACAAGGTCTTGCTATGTTGCCCAGGCTGATCTCAAACTCCTGGGCTCAAGCAATCCTCCTACCTTGGCCTCCCAAAGTGCTGGGATTACAGGCGTGAGCCACTGTGCCTGGTCTGGCCTCATGTTTTTATATACAAACCATTAGTTGTACCAAGCTTCTGTCAGTGCTGTAGACTTGTTTAGCATTTGTTTGAAGTAAACCAGACTAGTATCAATCTGGATTTTTGTTTTCTAGATTTATAATTTGTCTCAGAACATACAGGAAGATGATCTTCAACAGCTGCAGGTATGTATTTCTCAGAAACATTTAACATCATAATACACTTTAAAAGTTTTCAGAAGAAGAAAAATTTTAGAACGGAGGAGTTTTTAGCAAAAGATTGAAATTTGGAGGCAAGTGTTTAGTTCATAGTAATCCTGCAGTCTGCATATTGATTGCTGGGATGGAGTGGGGCGGTCAGAGAAGGCTTGAGTGATTTGAGCAGAGAACAGAGGAAAGTGGGTGAGTTGGTCCTTCACGTGCATCTGAAAGTGTCACAGGAACAGCAAGAAGACCCTGAGAGGAGTGTTCGTGGCAACACCGAGGAATGGCAAAGAATGCCAGTGGGAGAGAGTTGACAGTGGGGCGAAATGAAGAGGGCAGAGAGGCTGTGAGGTCCTGGTCCTGCTGGGGCTTTTCCTCTGGGGCGATGGGAGCCACAGGAAGGTTTTCAGCAGAGAAGTGATGTTATCTGACATATTGTAAAAGGATCACTCTGGTTCCGTGTTCGGCATAGATTTTTAGGGGGGCAGGGATACATTCAGTAAGATAGCTCATGACGCTGTTGCAGTAATCCAGGTGCGGTCACATAAATTCATATTTGCTAAATGCATATAACCATGTGTTTGGGCTTAATAACCACTAGTCATTGTTATTATTACTATTACTACTACTATTATTATTCAGTGACTTCTCCATAGCAGCAGTTCTTATCTGTTTTTATTTATTTATTTTTTTTTGGTAAAACAGTCTTCAATGGGTATTCCAGGGTTGGGTGCAGTTCCTGGCATGCTTCTCTAATTCTGTTTCTCCTACTCATATACAAGAAAACATAGTAGAATGCGAGTGAGTGAGGGTGTCATGATAGGGATGACCTTGAATTAGTTCTATTTTCTGTTCCTTTGAAAAAAACAATGAAAATCCCTCTGAACCTTGCCGTTCAATGTTGCTCATGGCGATTGCTTAATAAAAGTAGTTGGTGGTTCTTTACCTGTGCCATGACCCAATGGTTGATAGCTGTTGCTGTGTAAAACTTTTCTACCAAAACTTGAGTGGATCACCATTTCATCTGAAAGTTACTCCTTTCTAAGCTTCGTCCTTTTCCACAGTTTTTGAATGCCTACTTTGTGCAAGACAGGGGACCAAATGCTATAGACATACGTAAGGTCACATTCACAGGTGCTGGAAATATACTTTTTTACAGGACACAGTTCAACCCATGAGAGGTAGTGAGGAAATTATGATGCAGTTACATAATTCTCCTTTGATACTGTTCTCAAGAGCTCCACTAGCCTCTGGCTCCTCAAGTCCCAGATATGTTTAAGCATGTCTTTCCTATAATCATTTCAACATCAGCCTTTCCTGATTCTTTTTGTCTTACGCTGTCCTACGTTACCTTCAGTGACTTTGTTACTTTGTGTGTAGTCTTTTTTTTTCAGTCAGGGTCTCACTCTGTTGCCCAGGCTAGAGTGCAGTGGCACGATCATGGCTCAAGGCAGCCTCTAACCCCTGGGAGCTGGCAATCCTCCTGCCTCAGCCTCTGGAGTAGCTGATAGGTGTGTGCCACCATACCTGACTAATTTTCTGATTTTTTGTAGAGACAAGGTCTCGCTTTGTTGCCCAGGCTGGTCTTGAACTTCTGGGCTTAAGTGATCCTCCCTCCCCTCCCTTTTTTTTTTTTTGAGACAGAGGCTTGCTATGTTGCCCACATTGTAGTGCAGTGGCATGATCATAGCTCATTGTTGCTTTGAACACCTGGCTCAGGTGATCCTCCTGCCTCAGCCTCCCAAGGAGCTGGGATTACAGGTGTGTACCACCACATCAAGCTGATGAATATTTAAATTTTATCCTCAAATTATAGAATGGAAATAATTTTCTTTTAGCTTTGGGAAGACATTGCTTCCTTGGCATTCAGCTTCTAGTGTTGCTGCCGAAGTCCCATGCTATCTGATTCCCGTTTCTTTGTATGCGACCTTTGGGTTTCTAGCTGAAGCTTCTAAGGTATTATTCTTGGCATGAGTTTTCGTGGTAATGTGCCTTAGTGTGAGCTTTCTCTTTTTAAACTCATATCCTAAGAAAGATAAGATGTTGCTCTATTGCAACTAAGAAATAATAGGATACTGTTAAAAGCAACATTCAGCAAACAAAAAGAGCCCCTAGAAATTAAAAAACTATAGCAGCAAAAATGGAAAGTTCAGGAGAGGAGTTAGAATATACATTGGAGAAAATTTCCCTAGGAGGTTAAGGGGAGAAAGAGTGGGGAGAAAGGGAAGGGTGTGGAGGAAAGAAGGTGAGAGGGCACACGGAAAGAGGAAAAAGAGACTCATTTCAGGAGCTGTTTAGCATGCTAATAATAATGGGTGTTTTGGTAAGAGAACAGTGGGGAAAAGAATTATAAAAGGAATACTGTGATGCTCCAGAATTGAAGGACATGAGTTTTTGTTTCCTGCAAGGGGCTTTTCTCAAATGCCTGGTGGTCCATGACTGGCCTTAAGAGTGAGCCGCTAACAATTGAACTGAGAGCTTTGACAAGAGGGTAGAGCCTTGTGTACTGGTTTGGACCACAACTAGGCAGGTGGTGGAGCAAATTATCTAGCTATTTTGTTGCCAACTCTTTAAAGTTAGTGCTTTGCAGCCTTTTATTTTGGGCTGTCAGTTTCTCCAGAGATTTCTTTAAGCTCCTGCTGGGGTTGGTAGATGCTTGTTGCGGCCAGCAGGGTGAGAGGGCTATGGGTTCCCACTGTTAGTATGTGGACTTTGACTTATATGAACTTGTTTCCAGTAAGGGACTTACTCCTAGCCTCAGCTGAGTTTGGTATCCGAGTCTAGAGATTTGGGGATTTATTTTCTCCATGTAGTACACCCGCCATCTTCTGTGAGGGCAGGAAGAGTATGGAGGTTGGGCGGTGTGGGCAGTGTAGGTGCTCTCTCCAAAGAGGTCCACACATGGCTCCAGCTTCAGCCCCACCCCCACACCTCCTAATGCAAGGCAACTATGTGCTCATAATTTCTGAGCCTTTCAGGGATTCTGCTGAGACAGTCTGCCTATCTGTTGGCCCTTGCTTCTTCTGGATTTTTTAGCAGGACAGAGAAAGCCAAAACCTGAGATGGTTCTCGTTGATCTGTTTTCTTTTCTTTTCTTTTTTTTTTTTGAGTTGGAGTCTTACTCTGTCGCCCAGACTGGAGTGCAGTGGCCGC
>NW_007259792.1:117260-119998 GCF_000164805.1 Carlito syrichta
GCAGCCTCGACCTGCTGTGCTCCGGTGATCCTTCCGCCTCAGCCTTCCAAGTAGCCGGAATTACAGGCATGCGCTACCACACCCGGGTGATTTTTTGATTTATTGTAGAGATGAGGTCTCACTGCCCAGGCGGATCTCGAACCTGTGGGCTCAGGCAATCCACTCACCTCAGCCTCCCAAAGGTGCAGGATTACAGGCTGAGCCACCGAGCCCGGCTTGGGGCTGTTTATTTTTTAAATTTTTTTGAGTCAGAGTCTCACTCTGTCGCCCAGACTGGAGTGCAGTGGGACACTCAAGGCCACTGCAGCCTCGACCTGCTGGACTCAGGCAGTCCTTCTGCCTCAGCTTTCCAAGTAGCTAGAACTACAGGCACTCGCCACCACATCCGGCTAATTTTTTGATTTATTATAGAGACGAGGGTCTCACCAAGTTGCCCAGACTGGTCTCAAACCCCTGGACTGAAACAATCCTCTCACCTCGGCCTCCCAAAATGCTGGGATTACAGGCTTGAGCCTCTGTGCCCAGTCGAGGCTGCTTATTGAGAAGAGTTTACAGGGAGTCGAGGACTGAGGCAGGGAGCTCAGTCAGGAGACTCTTGCAGTATTCCAAACCACATGGAATAGTGAGTGCTTGGATTCTGGATTTGCCAGTGAATTGGGATGTGGGATGTGAGGGAGAGGCATAACCAAGATTATTTTAAGGCCCTGACTCCTGCAGGCTTCTGAAACCGTAGCACTTTGGTTGTACTGTAAGTAGTATCCAGGCTGTTAAATGAGTACTTTGCTAAAGAATAGCCCTAGAACTATTTTAGGTAGTTTTGCTTTACAAACCATTACCATAACTCTTCTTTTTTAAAGCTCTTCACAGAATACGGTCGTCTGGCAATGGATGAAATTTTCCAGAAACCTTTCCAGGTAGAATATTAACTGTGAATGTAATTCATATCTTTGTTTTAGTTCACAGACCAGCAAACTATCACTCACAGGCCAGATCTGACCCGCCACCTGTTTTTATATGACTAGTGAGCAAAGAATGGTTTTTACATTTTTAAATGATTGAAAAAAAACTAAGAGAACAATATGATATGACGTGCAAACCATCTGAGATTCAGATGTCAGTAGCCGTAGCTAAGGGTTTAGTGCACCACGGCCATGCTTACTTGTTTATGTGTTGTCTGTGGCAGCCACAGCAGAGATGAGTAGTTGCTTAAAATTTTTACTGCCTTGATTTTCATGGAAAATGATTGCTGACCTCTGCTTTAGCTAATTGTCTCTTGAGGATGAGGAAACACAGCAGCCTCATTGACGTCAGAGGGGCTTTAACGTGTGAGCCTTGTGTCTTTTCCTTTCTGGCGACTTGGTGATTAGCTGGCGCTGGATGGTTTTCTCTCTAATTCTTTTCTACATTCCCCATCCTTGCCGTGAGTGCAGAGCCCAGGAGTTAGCATGTCCTCATCAAGCTCTTCCTTCTGCTCCTGCTAACCTGTGGGAACAAAAATAGCTGATGACATACATTGACCTCACACTTGGCTTGAACTTGTGTTTATAAAGTTTCTAGGGCAACCCCCTCGGGTCCCCTCCCCCTGTGGGAGCTTTTCTGTCCTCTCAATAAATCCTGCTTTCAAAAAAAAAATGATAATAATAATAAATAAAGTTTCTAAGGCTTTATAGAGCAGGTCAACCCTTCACATTTCCTTGCCCCTTTTGAAGAAGCTGGCATTACGCAAAAAAGTATTGTGGGGATTGTTATCTTTTTTATTTTTTGGAATCGGATTCTCACTCTATTGCCCGGGCTGGAGTGCAGTGGCGTGCTCCTGGCCACTGCAGCCTCGACCTGCTGGCTCAGGTGATCCTTCTGTCTCAGCCTTCCAAGTAGCTGGAACTATTGTAGAGACAAGGTCTCACCATGTTGCCCAGGCTGGTCTCAAACCCTGGGCTCAGGCAGTCTTCTTGCCTCTGCCTCCCAAAGTGTTGGGATTACAGGCGTGAGCCACCATGCTCAGCTGAATTTGTTATCTTAAAAATGCACTTATGCATTGTTATAATATGTTCCACTATTTTCCTAAATAGACACTGATGTTTTTGGTTCGGGACTGGAGTTTTCCTTATGAATACAACTATGGACTTCAAGGAGGAATGGCATTTTTGGATAAACGTTTACAGGTAAGTGAGTGGGAATATAGTCTTTTGAGGAATTATCTTAACGAAGTGATAGCTTTCTCGTTTGCCTTTGGCCATTGTATTTAAAGCAGAGTTTTAATTTTTTTCTTTTTTTTTTTTAACATTTTGTTAGTACTTTATTTGCATTTTTGGAGACGATATACAGATTTATAGGAAACATTGATTTTCCCCCCAAACATTAGAAAAAAGGTTTTTTTTTTTTTAAAAAAGAATCTACTGCCTTAGAAGAAAAGTCTCCAGCAAGCACACGGTCAACTCAGATTGGAGGAACCAGTGAAGTGGAAGTTACATATAGGCAATAAGTTCAGAATTCTTCACAAATGGCTTCTTGTCAAGTTGTGTTAGGCTCCAAATGGGCCATCTCAGCTTACAGCTGGCAACACACAAACAAAGCCTCTAGGGTCCCATCAAGTATGGATACAGGGCTCACTCTCCAGGAGGCTGCATCTGTTTACAGAACTCATCAAACTGCTGCTGCTCCAGTTCTGTCATGACTCTGTTGAGGGCATAAATCTCTGCTCTTTGTCTTTGCTTCAGCTCCTGTTGGGCTGACTTCTG
>NW_007259792.1:120018-120661 GCF_000164805.1 Carlito syrichta
GGGGGGGGGGGGGCGGGGGGGGAATATCTTTGCATTTGCCCCACTGCGGGACCTGCAATTCCGAGCCCATGCCCCACAAATTGGGCGGGGCTGGGGCGGGGCCGTGCGCCGGGAGGCTTCCGCCTGAAGGAAGGGCTGCGCCAATGTTTTTCTTTTTAATGAAAAAAATTGTCAGTAAGATGGGGGTCTTGCTGTGTTGCTCAGGCTGGTCTTGAACTTCTGGGCTCAAGTGATCCTCCTGCCTCAGCTTTTCAAAGTGCTTGGATTATAGGTGTGAGCCACTGTGCCCATCCTAAAGCTCATTATTGAAGATGATATTGAGTGTGTTAAATACATATGACTCTTAGCACAAACTAAAGTTACTCATTCCTGGTAAGATTAAAGAACATGGGTATATAACTCATATAGTCTGTAGAAAAGAACTCTGGGCAACAAGAGCTCAGGCTGTGATATAATGTTTATTTTACATTTTAGACTGGGTTCTGTATGTGCCTTTTTAAAAAATTTTTTAATTTTTTTATTTTTTGAGTTGGAGTCTCACTCTGTCACCCAGACTGGAGTGCAGTGGCTGCTCGCGGCCACCGCAGCCTTGACCTGCTGGCTCCGGCGATCCTTCCACCTCAGCCTTCCAAGTAGCTGGAAC
>NW_007259792.1:121011-125058 GCF_000164805.1 Carlito syrichta
ATGGTAGGCGCATGCCTGTAATTCCAGCTACTTGGAAGGCTGAGGCGGAAGGATCGCTGGAGCCCAGCAGAGAGAGGCTGCGGTGGCTGGGAGCGGCCACTGCGCTCCAGTCTGGGTGACAGAGTGAGACTCCAACTCAAAAAAAAAAGAAGTCACATTCAGAATTTTAGTTCTGTTGTTATTCTTCAGAATTCCTACGTGTTTTGGAATAGCTATAAGCAGGCCTAGCCTGTTCCCAAAACCAAAACACAGGAGCCTTTTGTCTGTTACTACCCCTAGTTAGATCTTCCGTCATGCCCATAGACTGCCCCTTGTTCTTTCTAAGTATTGTGCAATATTCTTTTTAGAGAAACTCTTCAGTACCTGTTTGTACCTATAGCGTTAAGTCATGAGTAGTCAGATTTATGCGCTTACTGTTTCTTAAGACTCTTGAGTTTTCTCATTTGGCCACTGTGATCTATCAGAGTTGGAAGTCGTCTTCCCTCTGTCCATATGCTGGTGGCCCCTAGTGAAGAAAACAAAGTGATTTTGGCTGATAAATTGTTGGGGTCTTCATTGGCAGGTAAAGGAACATCAGCATGAAGAAATTCAGAATGTTCGAAACCACATTCATTCATGTTTCTCCGACGTCACCTGCTTTCTCTTACCACATCCCGGACTCCAGGTGGCCACAAGTCCTGATTTTGATGGAAAATTAAAAGGTGTGTTGCAGATGTTGTTATTTATTTATTTGTTTTTGAGTTGGAGTCTTACACTGTTGCCCAGACTGGAGTGCAGTGGCACGCTCACTGCCACTGCAACCTTGACCTGCTAGGCTCAGGCAACCCTTATATCTCAGCGAGTAGCTGGGACTACAGGCATGTGCCACCACTCCTGGCTAATTTTTTGATTTATTGTAGAGATGAGGTCTCACCAAGTTGCCCAGGCTAGTCTCGAACTCCTGAGCTCAGGCAATTCTCTTGCTTCTGCCTCCCAAAGTGCTGGGATTATAGGCGTGAACCACTGTGCCTGGCCTAATATGTTGTTTTAAAATTCAGTTTCATTTTTATCATATTGTTCAGGAAATAGTTTTTTAAAGTTCTATAACCCTGACTTTTGAAATTTTGTATTACTTTGGGAATGCATATCGTATTAAGCGGGATGGTTTAAGACAGCAGAAATGTATTCCTTCATAGGTCAGGAGGCCAGAAGTCAGAAGTCACGGTTAGTCACACCTGGAGGCACTGAGGGGAAACCTGTCCCATGCTCTCCTAGCTTCTGGCCTTCTTTGGCTTGTTCCTAGATTTGCCTTCAGTTTCTGTCTTCGTTGCCACGTGGCCATCTTCTCTACATGTTTTTTGCTTGTTTGCTTTTATTTTAAAGATACGGGGTGCAATTCAGGGCTAGGTATACAAACGTTGATTATGCTGGTGCCCTTGCTGATGAGGTGTTGCATCTTGTCTTTGTTAAGCACGCCAGTCATGGGATTCAGGGCCCACCTTAATCCAGCATCACCTCATTCTAGCTAATCACATTTGCAAAGACTGTTTCCAAAGAAGATCGCATTCCAGGGTTCTGGGTCAACATGCGTTTTAGGGGGGAGACACTGTTCAACTCAGAACACTTATGAGGATTATGAATGGTTTAATCAATATTAAGTGTGCTAAGCTTCATGTTTATTACTTTTATAAAATAGGAAACAAATTCTGTATAAGCAATCTTTAATCTTATACTTATCTACTGTTTGGTTTCCTCATCCAAGATAGAACTATAAAATATGTTTAAATTCTCCTTCCTTACATGAAAAAGCAAGTCCAAAAATAAGTAATACAAATAGTATATTAATATATTGATGAAAACATGTGTAACATCACAGTAATCAAGAAAGCCCAAAAATATTGCTATAAATTATAGTTTTCATGGATGGTAGGGTACCACCATCAGACTCAAATGTTCACATCCTTTGACCCAGTATTTCACTTTTAGTTTACACTAAGGTTACACTAAGGAACTGCCTAAATAAGTGGATAGAAGTATATGTCTCAGGATATACTCTGTGGTAGCATCATATAGTGGGGAATAATTGGAAACAGCTTAAATGTGTCCTTATGAGGAGTTGGTTACATTATGATACCTCTGCACAAAGGAATAAAATGCAGTCATTAAAAAGGATAAGATGGTTAGATGAATCTCTGTGTGTTTCCATAGAACGATGTCTATGATAGTAAATGTAGAAAAATTGCAGAGTCACACTTGTGGCATGATCCTCGTTATTTAAAAAGTATATTTAGGCTGGGTGTGGTGGCTCACACCTATAATCCCAGCACTTTGGGAGGCCAAGGTGAGAGGATTGCCTGAGCCTGGGGGAGTTCAAGACCAGCCTGGGCAACTTGGTGAGACCTCGTCTCTACAATAAGTCAAACATTTAGCTGGGCATGGTGGCGTGTGCCTTTTGTTCCAGCTGCTTGGAAGGCTGAAGTGGGAGGATCACCAGAGCCTAGCAGGTTGATGCTAGGGTGGCCGTGAATGTGCCACTATTCCAGCCTGGGTGACAGAGTGAGACTCCAACTCCAACTTCCAACTCATATATATATACATATATATACATATACACATATACACATATACATACATATATATGTGTGTGTGTGTATATATATGTACTTTTTTAAATGAAAAGATTTGAAAAATGAAAATTTCCTTTTCTACCTCTCTTTAAAAATATCTGCACTGTGTATTTATTTAATGAACTATAGTGGTTATGAGGATTGTTTATGAAGAATTCTTACTGGAATTCTTACTAGCTCTGCAAAGGTTTAAGTACTTTTTAGGTTGGAGGTGGATATTTTGTAATTTGGAGAAGCTTTCACCCAAGAGTTCTGAGTTGAAGAGCAAATTGGTCACTACACTGCAAAGACGCTGCCGGGTGGTACATGCCTGTGGTCCCAGCTACTCGAGAGGCTGAGGCAGCAGGATCGTTGGAGCCCAGGAGTTTGAGGCTGCAGTGAGCTATGATCATGCCGCTGTACTCCAGCCTGGGTGACAGACCAAGACCTTGTCTTTGAAAAAAAGAAAGAAGATGAAGAAGAATATATTATAAATAGCAGGTGACTTGGCAAGTGCTAGCTTGAGAACCACACAAACTTTGTGAGAAACCTGGGTGTAGAGCTGATGTATTTCTCAGCGTTAAAAAAAAAAAAACAAAAAAACTTAGATGTTTGTTATATATTTGTATAACTGCTTGGTTGAGATTCTGCAGTCCTGTTTCATATAACTTGGGAAAGACATTAGCCTGAGAATGTTTAGCGTACATGCATAAAATGAACTTAATGTAGTTTTTGTAGAATGTTTAAATTTTACTTATTTATTCATTTTTGAGTTGGGATCTCACTCCGTTGCCCAGGCTGGAGTGCAGTGGCATGGATCATGGCTTACCACAGCCTCCACCTCCTGGGCTAAGGGCATTTTTCTGCCTCAGCCCCCCAGTCGCTGGGACTCCAGGTGCATGCCACCACACCTGGCTAAGTTTTTGATGTTTTGTAGAGACAAGGTCTCATTATGGTGCACAGGCTGCTCTTGGACTCCTGGGCTCAAGCAGTCCTCCTGCCTCAGCCTTCCCAAGTGGTGGGATTATAGGCATGAGTCACTGCACGTGGCCAAACATTTAGACTTCTAAAGCTGTTTCTTTCTGAAAATATTCCCTCCAATACTTCCGGAATTTCTTTAGTGGTTTTATCTTATCTTGCTTTTGAAGACTGATCACTTATGCAGAGGTAACATCTGCCAAACATGATCTCAATTTTGGCACAATTAATGCTGAGCAGCTTTTTGCAGTAATTAGCTAGATTAGCTGCTCTTTGGGAGTCCTTTTCATGAGACACAGGGTGACTGTGTCATCAGATAAAGAAAACTGTCTTCTCATGTATGTGACAGGGAGACCTAATACAGTAACTACAGAGTTGTTTACTTAGAAATTAAGAAGGAGCGGGGCTCGGTGGCTCAGCCTGTAATCCCGCGCCTTTGGTAGGCTGAGGTGAGTGGATTGTCTGAGCCCGCAGGTTCGAGATC
>NW_007259792.1:125287-139558 GCF_000164805.1 Carlito syrichta
AAAAAAAAAAAAAAAAATTAAGAAGGGTTTGTAGGGCAGTCTTTGTTGACACCATGAGAAATCTGTTATTCTGGTGTAGCCTTCCTAGAAATATGAACGGCTCCAGGATCAGAAACACTTTTTTTTAATTTAAAATTTGACGGACCATTGCCTTGCTAAGCTATGGTGTGGCCACGTGCTCTTTGAGCTATATGGCCAGCCCATGTTTTCTTAAGCTTTGGGCCCCTCCCCTACCTTGGGGAGGTGAATCTCCTCTTTCTCTCTCTAATTTACTTGCTAGATAAACTATATTTTCTAATCTAAAAAAAATTACGGTTTCATTTTTTACATTATTAATTAGATTTATGGAATGCTGGAGTTCTTATCTTGATATGGGCTCCTGCCTGCTTTCTTTTCAGTTGATAGTTGGGAACTTAAGAGCATGTTAGATTAGATAAATCAGATGCTTTGTGTTTTAAATTCTCCTGTGTCTTCATAGTTGAACCATTTAATTCTTTTTTTTGTTTTTTTTTTTTGAGTTGGAGTCTCACTCTGTCACTGGAGTGCAGTGGCCGCTCCCGGCCACTGCAGCCTCGACCTGCTGGGCTCCGGCGATCCTTCTGCCTCAGTCTTCTGAGTAGCCGGAATTACAGGCATGCGCTACCACACCTGGCTGATTTTTTTATTTATTGTAGAGATGAGGTCTCGCTGCCCAGGCGGGTCTCGAACCCGCGGGCTCAGGCAATCCACTCACCTCAGCCTTCCAAAGGCTCAGGATTACAGGTTGAGCCACCGAGCCCGGCAAACCATTTAATTCTTACTTTGAGGAAAGAGCTCTATTTTGTGGCCCACCTGAACCCTCTTTGAGAACCTTTAGAAGCTGCAGAGAACCTGTCACCTTTCCTGAGTCAGTGGTTTTTTCATTTTGGGGTGACCCAGAGGGCCTCTGTGGATATAATAGAAAATAAGTATCAAGGGGTGCAGGTGCTTCTACTTCTTGTAACATTAAAAAGCTAGCAGGCAACCCCCTTGGATCCCCTCCCACTGTGGGAGCTTTTCTGCCCTCTCAATAAATACTGCTTTCCAAAAAAAAAAAGTTAGCAAAAGTAAATCATATGGTTGAATGGTGATTTCCAGTTGATTTTGAGGGGTAGTAAGGGTGCAGCAAAGGCCTGAGATGACTTTGAGAGGTTGATGATTGTGTCGTTGAAGACCTTGCTAATGAACTTCTTTAAAAAGTAAATTTCTTGGCTAGGGAGTTGACCGAGTATCCCAAAACAAAAACCAGGGTAAGGATACTCTGCACACAGTGTTGTCTTCCAAACTAAGAGGACTTATACTGCAGAGGGAAGGAGACAAAGGAAGGCATGTTAGGACAGAGACCTGTCAGCAACCTGGTCATAGCTAGAGGTGTTAAAACAGGCTGGGACCCCTTCCCCTGACTTTTATCTACCAAATGTTAAAATAATTAGGTAGACTGAAGATTTTTTAAAATTTTAGCAGATGCAAGCCAAATTAGTTTACATAAAACCACGTATTACATACACTACTTTATACCTTTGCACTACAAGATTAAATGAATCTGTCCTACTTTTCTTCCTTAAAATTTTATGGTTTAATTTTTTATAATTAGATTTATGGAGTGTTGGAGTTCCTATTTTTATATGGGCTCCTACGTGCTTTCTTTTCAGCTGATAGTTGGGAACCCAGGGGTATGTCAGATTAATCAGATGCTTTGTGTTTTAAATTCTCCTGTGTCTTCATAGCTGAACCACAGTTGGGGGGAAGATCGTGTTTTGTGCTCACCTTGGTTGCAAAGGCTGTTTGGCCTATTTCCTTCTATGAACAGATATTGCTGGTGAATTCAAAGAGCTGTTGCAGGTACTGATACCATATGTATTAAACCCATCTAAGTTAATGGAAAAGGAGATCAATGGCTCAAAAGTCACCTGTCGGGGACTGCTGGAGTACTTTAAGGTAAATACGGATTTTAATTATTAAAATGTTTGATTTTTGGTACAAGTGATCTAGATTGTAAACCGATTTGAATTTAAGTATTTGGAAACTTTGGGGACAGTTTCCTGAGGGAGATGGCGAGAGGCATTTTCAGAGACCTCAGTGTCCTTCCAGGAGTGGACCACGTGGTGGCAGTATCGGGCTGAGAACAAATGGCTGTTCTTTGCACTTTCTTAGAGGAGTAATTACAGTGGCTAAAGGAAGATTGTTCCCCGAGGAAGATGGTGTGGCAGGAGGTGGCTAGGAAATGGCCGTGAGTAGGAGGAGACGGCTACTAGAGGTGCCACGGCTACTAGAGGTGCACGACTACCTCAAGGCGGACGGTCACTCTGCCTACAGGTAGTGGCGAGGCCAGTGTGCATGGGAGTCGGACGGGAGCCCTAGCCTTCGTAGGTGTCTGCTGCTTGAGAACATTTTTAGTGGACTAAAAATGCTAACATGCACTCAGAGGCGTGTTGTGTTTTGCTAATTCCTGGTGGTTGATCTAGGTCTTTGGGGAATGCTGTTGTATGGCTACTGTTTCTGGAAATCAAAATATGAATAATAAATGGCAGAGTGACATTTTTCATAATCGTTTCTGTTTATGTTTTAAGGCATATATTAAAATTTATCAAGGGGAAGATCTGCCTCACCCCAAGTCCATGCTTCAGGTAAGCAGCTCTTTGACATCTAAATGTTATCCTTTATTTCCTCAATTGACCCATATTCAATGAGCAGAGTACTTTAGGAAGAGAAAACGTGATTGCTTTCTCCTTTTAGTATGCTGTGGGCTGTGGATTTTTAGCACATTGTACAGCAGTATGGCTGCCTTCTGGTTTTCTTTTCTTTTCTTTTTTTTTTTTTGAGTTGGAGTCTCACTCTGTTGCCCAGGCTGGAGTACAGTCGCACACTCATGGCCACCTCTGTGTCAACCTGCTGGGCTCCGGCGATCCTTCCGCCTTAGCCTTCCAAGTAGCCGGAACTATAGGCACACACTACCATGCCCAGCTAACTTTTTTTTTTTTGAGTTGGAGTCTCACTCTGTCACCCACACTCGAGTGCAGTGGCTGCTCCCGGCCACCGCAGCCTTGACCTGCTGGGCTCCGGCGATCCTTCCGCCTCAGCCTTCCAAGTAGCTGGAACTACAGGTGTGTGCTACCACGCCCGGCTAATTTTTGATTTGTTGTAGAGATGAGGTCTCGCCAAGTTGCCCAGGTGGGTCTCGAACCCGCAGGCTCAGGCAGTCCACTCACCTCAGCCTCCCAAAGTGCTGGGATTACAGGCTGAGCCACCGAACCCGGCTACCAGCTAACTTTTGACGTATTGTAGAGAGGGGGTCTTGCCAAGTTGTCCAGGCTGGTCTAGAACCTGCGGGCTCAGGCAATCCACTCGCCTCGGCCTCCCAAAGTGCTGGGATTACAGACTGCGCCCCTGAGCCCGGCCTCTTGTATGTTTTATGGTGGTGTTGTTGAAACAGAATGGCCTCTCCTCCCTGGGCCTGGTCCTCCCACCTACACACCCTGGGCAACACTTTTGTTATAGCCAGTGAAGCATACCCGCTGTGCTAGACACATTATTTCCTGTCATCTCTTTAGTAGAACGTGTTCTGACCGATCAGCTTACTATGCACTAGTTGAGTTTTTTATTTTCAACTAGAATATGTCTTTTGGTTAAAACATACAATTTGTGACTTTTTTGAGTTGAAGTCCCACTCTGTCGTCTATTCAGGAGTGCATTGGCACACTTGTAGTCACCGTATCCTCAACCTGCTGGACTCCGGTGATCCCTTTACCTTAGCCTTCCATGTAGCTGGAACCACAGGTGCACGCTACCATGCCTGGTTAATTTTTTTGATTAAATGTAGAGACGATGTCTCGCCAAGTTGCCCAGGCTAGTCTCGAGCCCCTGAGCTCAGACAATCCTCTCACCTCTGCCTTCCAAAGTGCTGGGATTACAGGCATGAGCTGCTGCGCCCAGCTTAATTTCTGACTTTTTTGTTTGTTTGGAGTCTCACTCTGTTGCCCAAGCTGGAGTGCAGTGGCACGCTCACGGCCACCCCAGCGTCATCCTGCTGGGCTCAGGTGATTCTTCTGCCTCAGCCTTCTGAGTAGCTGGAACTACAGGTTCATGCTACATGCCTGGCTAATTTTTGATGTGTTATAGATAACAGGGTCTTGCCAAGTTGCCTGGGCTGGTCTCGAACCTGCGGGCTCAGGCAGTCAGCTTGCCTTGGCCTCCCAAAGTGCTGGGATTACAGACTGAGCCACCGAGCCTGGCCGGTTTCTGACTTTTATGCTGAACGTGAGGATATTTATTGCCAAGTGTGATTTCTCCAGCAGCAAAACATTTCCACAGTGGGAGCTAGACCTTGGGATTGACACAGTAAAGATAACTTTTTTCCTTCTTTTTTTACTCACATCTGTCTCTTACATTTAAAATTGAAGCAAAGGAAATGGCATATTTCTTGGTTTTTGGAGGTTTAATTTACACTGAAGATCCTTCTGTATTAAAACAGGTTTTGGGATAGAAAATTTGTTGGAAAAGGTGTATTTTATTTCATCAATTTCCATGATATGGAAACCTAAAAAATAACAGAAGGCCAATAAGAATAGAAGAATGGGGAATAGGGTGAGAGAAGATTCTTATTTATTTTTTTATCTTTTTATTTTTGAGTTGGAGTCTCACTCTGTCACCCAGACTGGAGTGCAGTGGCCGCTTCAGGCCACTGCAGCCTCGACCTGCTGGGCTCCGGCGATCCTTCCGCCTCAGCCTTCCGAGTAGCCGGAATTACAGGCATGCGCTACCACGCCGGGCTGATTTTTTTGATTTATTGTAGAGATGAGGTCTCGCTGCCCAGGCGGGTCTCGAACCCGTGGACTCAGGCAATCCACTCACCTCAGCCTCCCAAAGGCGCGGGATTACAGGCTGAGCCACCAAGCCCGACTGATTCTTATTTATTTTTATCTGCATTTGGTTATTTGTGGAAGAATGTTAAAAGGGGAAGGATTCATATAGCGCATGCTTTCATTTCTTCAAAGGCCACTGCTGAAGCCAACAATCTAGCAGCAGCAGCTTCTGCCAAGGACATTTATTATAACAACATGGAAGAGGTATGTGGGGTCTATGCCTTATTCTGAAATGTCCATAACCTAGGCATTGTTGCTGACTTCAGAAGCCTCAACTTTACCCTATTTAAGGTATTGTTAGGTAATAAGGCAACAAAACTATATTCAGGTTATCCTTGTAACTGGGACCTTAAAAATAATTAGTTATTACCATTTCTTTTTTTTTTTTGAGTTGGAGTCTCACTCCGTCGCCCAGACTGGAGGGCAGTGGTCGCTCCCGGCCACCACAGCCTCGACCTGCTGGGCTCCGGCGATCCTTCCACCTCAGCCTTCCAAGTAGCTGGAATTACAGGCACGCGCTACCACGCCTGGCTGATTTTTTGATTTATTGTAGAGATGAGGTCTCGCCAAGTTGCCCAGGCGGGTCTCGAACTGGTGGGCTCAGGCAGTCCACTCACCTCAGCCTCCCAAAGCGCTGGGATTACAGGCTGAGCCACCGAGCCTGGCTGTCATTACCATTTCTAACTAAGGCTTTCTTCCAGTGTCACTGCTCTTTCTGATTAATATCTCCCTGGTAATTAAAGTGTGCTTTTCAGAGGAGGTAAATCCAGACTTTCTTGGTCTTGGTCATCTCGTATATTAGAGGTAGATTAAGTTATCTCCTAGTGGGTTACGTTCTAATGTGTTAAACAGTCTGACTTTTTCATTGTCTTTTTTTTTTTTTTGAGTTGGAGTCTCACTCTGTCGCCTAGACTGGAGTGCAGTGGCTGTTCCCGGCCACCGCAGCCTCAACCTGCTAGGCTGCGGCGATCCTTCTGCCTCAGCCTTCCAAGTAGCTGGAACTACAGGCGTGCGCTACCACGCCTGGCTGATTTTTTGATTTATTGTAGAGATGAGGTCTCACTGCCCAGGCGGGTCTCAAACCCACGGGCTCAGGCAATCCACTCACCTCAGCCTCCCAAAAGCGCAGGCTTGCAGGCTGAACCACCGAGCCTGGCTTCATTTTCTTTTCATTTATGTGCTACTTGTTTCTGAAAGGATCGTCAGCGAATTGTGTCTTTGTTATCTTAGGTGTGTGGGGGCGAGAAGCCTTATTTGTCTCCAGACCTTCTAGAGGAGAAGCACTGTGAATTCAAGCAGCTTGCTCTGGACCACTTTAAGAAGACCAAGAAGATGGGCGGGAAGGATTTCAGCTTCCGTTACCAGCAGGAGCTGGAGGAGGAGATCGGGGAGCTCTACGAGAACTTCTGCAAGCACAACGGCAGCAAGAACGTCTTCAGCACCTTCCGGACGCCGGCAGTGCTGTTCACAGGCATTGTGGCCTTGTACATCGCTTCAGGCCTCACTGGCTTCGTCGGTCTCGAGGTCGTGGCCCAGCTGTTCAACTGCATGGTGGGACTGCTGTTGATAGCGCTCCTCACCTGGGGGTACATCAGGTACTCTGGCCAGTACCGTGAGCTGGGTGGCGCTATTGACTTTGGCGCAGCCTACGTCCTGGAGCAGGTGAGTGGCGCTGCTGGGAGGCGGGGTTGTCATGGGCAGATGTCTGCACTTCTGTAAAACATCTCTGGGTGTGGGAGCTTTTCTGTCTTCCTCTCAACAAATGCTGCTTACACACACACACACACACACACACACACACACACACACACACACAATGTCTCCGGTTGGAAGAATTTCATAGTGAAAGAAGGCTGAGAAACTTCCCCTTGCATTTCATTACCCTTCTTTCGTATGTTAATATTTATTCCTTACATTTTGTTTCCATGCCTAAAAAGTCCTTTAATGCAAAAAAAGGTCCGACTTAGGCATATTGTGTTCCTCATCGGCTACTGATAATTGCATGTTTTTTAGAACAATCTCTGTGATTCTCCCCGCTCCCTCTCCCACCCCCTGGCTTAATTTGCTTCCTTGAAAATCAAGAGCTTTGAAAAACGTATGAACTAACCATTGCTTTGCTCAACTCTGGTCTGGCCATGTGACTCTTTGGGGTGTGGCCACCATGTTTCCTCAGGTTTTGGCCTTCTCGCCTACCTTGGGGAGGTGAATCTCTTCCCTCTCTCTCTCCAGTTTGCTGTGAAAACAAATAAACTGTGTTTTCCAATCTAAAAAAAGACCATATGAACTTAACCAAAAGTTCTGCTTTGAGTCCTATTGGGTGAGAAAAGGGATGGCATCTCTTTCATTTAAAATCTTCCAAAAAGTGGCTTTTTAAAAAAAAAAATTTGACATGGTCTCCAGTTTGTGGATCTCTGAGACGACCTGTTTCTTTTCCACATGAACGGTGTGAAGCCAAGGGAGCTGCCCACCCGCCCATCACAGAGCAGATGCTCAGCTGACTCTCTGGGGAGTTGGCGCTGCCACACAGCCTGTCCTGCCCTGTGTCTTCACTCCCCGACTGCGTGTGACATGCTGATGTGGAGTGGGGCTTGTGGAAGTGCGTCTTGCTCTGTTCTGGTTGTGTTTAACTGACTTACATGTCGAATAAATGGACTTTTGCAGGCTTCTTCTCATATTGGCAATTCCACTCAGGCTGCGGTTGCCGGGAGACCACCTGTGGATAAAAAAGCTCAGTAGCATCTTGACACGAGGATCCAGCGAGAACTCGGCCGGCCCCTCTGATTTCTGGGCTTCTGCTGCCGACACAGGTCCACATCCAGAGGAATGGCAGAGCTGAGACCCTCCGGGAAGAGCTGGAACCCGGCACCATAATAAATGAACTGGCCCCTCCTGTGGTTTCAGACTCCTAAACACACTTCTGATTCTTTTGGAAGCACTTCTTTCCTTGCTGTTACAGATCCAAGCCTGTGTCTACTTTCTTATTACTCTCTGCTTTGTGCACTTTATGGGGGAGAAAGCTAGAGGGGAAGCTAGAAATGCAGCTTCTGAGTTCTTGATGTGCCATTTCGTGCCTTGTAAGATAAATCCATGGTTTTGTGGACTTGATGGGGAAGGTGGAGGACACCCTCAGGAAAGATGCCATTTCCAGTGTCAGTTCTTTTATATGTTCCTCTTCTGAGAAGGATTCCTTTTTTAAAAGTTTACAAACTTGGAAAAGCTTCAGAGTTAAAGACTAACTGAAAATGATGCCATTATGCTTTAAAAATCTTATTTATAATATTAGAGAATCCTGGTTTCCATATAGTGTGGAAAATCACATCATATTTAAATATACTACATTCTGAAATATAAGGCCTTTTTACCCACCAGGCTGACAGTCTTATTGCAACATGCTCTTTTTTTTTCCTTTCTATCGTGTCTTTCTAGAAAAAGAGACAAACATGCCTTGAAAAGCCAGAGTGGCTTGTAAAAGAATGAGTTGACTACGTTAAGAAGAGCTGAGTTTAAATGAACTGTGTGACCTCTGATAGGTCACTTGAACTTGTGCCTTGGTCAGGTTCACTGTAAGCTTATGTATGTTGTACACAACTCTCATAATTTTTATTTGAGAGATTTTGTTTTTGAGTGTTCTGCAGAATAACAGAACTTTATTAAAGGTTAGAGGAAAGATATTACCAAATATTACTGCCTTTAATTGATGTCTGATTTCATGTGACTTCACAGCAGTTAATAATTAAATAACTTGACTTAAGTTCTATTTGCATTCTCCTATGCACTAACATTCTTAATAGTGAAGCTAAAATCGTCAATTTTATTTAGTGAATCTTCTTTTATTTAACTTTACTTTTGACTAGTTTGGTAGCTTGAAAATAGCTTTGGCTTAGTAAGGACCAAAGTCCTACGCAAATATGAACAATATCCCGAAGTATCTAAGAATTCTTTTTCTTATTTGCCCTGATTAGGCGATAACCAAGTTGTGTCTATTAGTTGCTTTTTCCTTTGATTCATAATGGTGAATTATTGTAGATTTTAAAACTTCTTAAAACTTGCCTGCAAGTATTTGTATAAACATTCAGGTGTGTAAGCCTTAATTTTTGAGGTAATTTTGTTTGTGTTGTAGGCGGGAGATAGGAGAGCTTAGGCAAAATCTGAGTGTGAATTTTATATACATGAAGTATCAGTGGAAAGTAGAAAAAAGAAAGTCTTTAGTGTGTAATCTCTTTATCAAATAATTTTCTTTTGTCTAAAACTTTGCCATTCAAGTATTTTTATAAGTCCTAAATGAATTCTGAGCATTTTATATTTTTCATGTTTATATACCATCTTTCCCTGGAGTTCTTGCTATTTTAGTCACTTGTTACATTTTAGAAAAATTCCAGTTTGTTCTAGAAAGTCTGTACTTGGGCTTATCAGTGATGCCAAGCTTTGACTGTTAATTTGGCAGGCAGGGATACTCACCACTATACTAGCGAGAGGAGGCTTGCCTGTTAACTTGAAAGCTTGCTCCTGAAACTTGGTGCATTTTCAGGTGGACTCTCATCTCTCGGAGAGTTCATACTTACTAGCAGACCCTATGGATATTGAGTTACTGAGCTTTTAATACATTCTGTAAGTAAAACTACAGATTTCAGAATAATTGTCAAATGTGGTCCTACTTTGGTGAGAAGGGATGATACATCTAAAACCCATTCTAACACTTCTAAAGTATTAGGTCTTTTAAAAAGGTGATACTGTACGATTTAATGAAATCTTGGGATTTAGTTACTGTTCAAATTCACCATTTGTTTTGGTTTTAAAAAGGAATAATGTTGGTTTATTTACCCAGGGGAAGTCCCTTTTTATGGTCTTTATTAGTTCACCTATCCTGTCTTGTGAAAGTGTTTACAAAGCTACTCAGTGAGGTTTCTTATGAGTTTTCTTTGGCCTCTTTCTCTCTTAAATTGGTGATTTTATGTCAACTATGTCAGTTGAAGATGCATTCCCAATGCTAGCTATAAAATAGTCCAGGGGAGATTTGTCGCCAGGCTGGAAAGAATATCCTTTTTTTTTTTTTGAGTTGGAGTCTCACTCTCGCCCAGACTGGAGTGCAGTGGCCACTCCCAGCCACTGCAGCCTCGACTTGCTGGGCTCCGGTGATCATTCCGCCTCAGCCTTCCAAGTAGCTGGAACTACAGGCGCGCACTACTACGCCCGGCTAATTTTTTTTTTTTAATTTATTGTAGAGATGAGGTCTTGCCAAGTTGCCCAGGTGGGTCTTGAACCCGCAGGTTCAGGCAGTCCACTCACCTCAGCCTCCCAAAGCACGGGATTACAGGCTGAGCCACTGAGCCCGCTAGAATATCCTTTACCTGTTAACTTCTCTCAGCCTTTGGCTTGGGGTCAGGACCTCAGACTGTGTTTGCACAGCATCTTTTGCTCTGCCGTTCCTGCAGGCCTTTTCCTTTCCATGCGGGTATTTGAAATTGACACATTCCTAACAATATATGGAGTACATTCCTGTTAACAGGTAAAAGGAGGTGTCCGAAACATTCTATTACAATAACAATTTCAGGGGAATTTGCTAAATTAAAAAAAAAAACAAAACTTACAGTTGCCTCGTATAGTAAAAATAACAGATTCAAAATTTTGATGTTTTTCGCCGAGAAATCTTGGTTTGTAGATAAAATATAAAACAACTTCAGAGTCATGCCATATCTTCACAGTGTACCAAGAGCACTGTCCCGTGCAGGTTTATATTTTAACACTTTATGCTTGGTAAAATTGCCTGTGATCTTGTTTCTGCTTTTCTCTTTTCTCTTTTCTCTTACTCACATGAAGTAAAATTCTTTGGCAAACACACACAAACAAAAACACTGCCTTGTATGTGCAGTGCATTTCTTTAGCAGGTCACAGAGCATTCTACTTGGAAAAATGGTGCCTTAGATGTAAGTTTACTTAGGGTAAATATGAACGTGTGTATGAGTTGTAGCAAAATTAGGTAGGCTGATCCAAGTATGGTAAAAGCAATAAAACAAATGGTTTTTTTTTTCCCTAGGCTTTAAAAAAAATGATGCAACTCATGGACATCTTCATAGAACTATTTTTTTGCTATGGAACTATTGAAATCTAATTTAGGGTAATTTGATGTTCTGTCTGAGGCAGCCAACATAGGCTGCATTATTCTGGCTTATGTTTGGATCTAACAAAATTTTAGTCATGGGATGAGGGCATTTTTGAAAGCACCAACTATGTGTGTGATTAATTTTTGCAAATGACATTAGAAAGCCCATTGTAAAAGACCATTTGCAGTTGGATAATTTTCCTTATGTTTTACGCCATATTGTAGCTACGTTTGGGTCATGGTTCCCATACCTTGGAGTGCGTAAGACTTACCTCGGAGGTTTCTTAAAAGAAAATTCAGATTCTCAGCGTTATACCCAGGGATTACCTCAGCTGGTCTGAGCTGTGGCCCTGGGATCATCACTTTGATAAATGGTTCAGAGGCCCCAGAGAGAGACTGCTCCATGGGGGGGACGTACCAAGGAGGGAGTGCAAATCAGTACTGTCTGGAGGCAGGTGGACACCTTTACCTGAGTTCAGAATAGGTGGGCTCCTGCCAGGTAAAATCACCAGGAGCTCACTGTGTTCAGAGTAGTAAGGATGCTTTTAGTCTAGAGGATTATCCAAGCTCCTGAAAGCTGTTTTTCAAAATCGTCATAGTGCCTTCTCTGAAAAATGAATGTACAAGTATCCTATTTACTAACAGGTGTAATTAGGGTTAAGAACAATTTTTTTTGATAACCGTTTTTCCTTCCTCCCTCCTTCTGGGTTCAAGTGATCCTTCTGCCTCAGCCTCCCAAGTAGTTGAGACTACAAGTGTGCACCACTACGCCTGGCTGATTTGTTGTTTCTGTAGTGACGAGGACTCATGTTGCCTTGTCTGGTCTCGAACTTCTGGAGCTCTAGCAGTCCTCCCTCTTCAGCTTCCTAAAATGCTAGGATTACAGGTATGAGCCACTGTGCCTGGACTATTTTCTTTTAAAAAGCAAAGCACAGCACTGTGACTCGAACCCCAAATCATTCACATACAGAAAATCTTAACCCACAAGTAAGAATAATGAATAAAAAGGAAGGACAGGATCATAGTTTCAGTAATTAGTGACTGTCAATGAGAGCACCCCATATCAGGAACTTTTCAAAATAGACCTGGAGACAGAAAGATTTGGAAAGAAACTTTTATTTGGTAAGGAATTTTATGTGCCAGAACTAAAATGTAAATGTGTTTTTACGAACGAGGGAAGATTGCATTGATTCCTTAAGCTTTAGATAAATACATCTAATTTAGGTGAATAAATGCTCTCATGGATGTAAGCCTTAAAAGAGTTATGATTAATCTTGTACATATACAAATTTTCTTCTGTTTTACTTTCTTTTATAAAACGATTTGTTAAAAGTACTTTTCTGCTAGTCTCTTGCCTTTGAATGGCTTTAAAATTTGTTATAGTTTTTAAATAGTGCAATGGGATGAGATTTTGCTGTTAGTATGTTAAAAGCATGTTTCTGTTTCACTGTTAGGTGTAAGGTCATTTAATGGAATAAAAAAAAAAATCACAGCACTATGTTACCTGTGTTGTTTCCTTTCTCTGTTCTTTTTATTTTTATTTATTTTGAGGCAGGGTCTTGCTCTGTCACCCAGGCTGGAATGTAGCGGTACAATCCTGCCTCACTGCTGCCTTGATCTGGGCTCAAGCAATCCTGCCTCAGCCTCCTGAGTAACTGGGACTACAGGCATGCACCACTGTGCCCAGGTAATTATTTTTTTAATCTTTGTAGAGATAGGGTCTTGCTATGTTGCCCAGGCTGGTCTTGAACTCCTGGTCTCAAGCGATCCCTTTGCCTTGGCCTCCCAAAGTGTTGGGATTCCAGGTATGAGCCACTATGCCCAACCTCTTTCTCTGTTCTTTAATATGGGGGGACCTGAACCAGTACTGGGCACTTGGCAAAGTGAACAGGATCTCTAAGGGGCTGGACAACAGTGTCAAAAGCAGTAGTAGTGGCAATGTGGTTTGAAGTAGTCAGCTTCCCCGGTCCTATAAAGCAATACTGAAGTAGTATATTGCCAGCATGGTGCTGGGGAAAGTTCTGCTGTTGTTGGCGTTGCTTAAAAGCAGGCACTAATTTTATTTATAGTAACATGGACTCGTGAAGACCTCTGAATTTGTAGCATGTTTGGTTGCCCCCTCTGGAGTCATCCAGTTAAATGGTTCCCCTTTGGGGGCAGAGGCAGAGAAGGTCACGTTCTGCTGAAAACTTTCCCTTTCATTGGAGGCCTGGGGAAGTTGCATTGAATTCTCCAACACTCACTAATAGGCATATCCCATTTAGCCCTACAGTCAATAAATTTCTTCCCTAGTTGGAAACATACAAGGAAGACCCCCAAAACCCGGGACTTATTTATTAAAAATGGTGTATTTACTCTTCCATGTTTAAACTTCCATCCCCTTCAAAGTGCTCTGATGAAATGCACCTATCGAGATGCTCTTTGCAATGCTCAGAGCAGTTTTTGAACTTGTCCATTGTGATGCCTTTTAGTGCTTCTGTCGTTTTTGGTTTCATCACTTCCACATTCACAAAACGTTTCCCTTTGAGGACTGTTTCCATCCAGGGAAACAGGAAAAAAGGTCACTTGGGGCGAGATCAGGTGACTGGACAGGGTGGGGCATGGCGTCAGGCCGGTTCGGGTCCAGAGCTGCTGAGCGCTCAGTGTGATGTGGGCAGGTGCGCCCGTAAATCACCCATCACAAAATGGGCAGATGCATTGAGGGAATCCCCCCAAAATTCGCTGAAGCTGAACACAGCCTCTCTGAACAGTGCTAGCTGCTACACTGATGCGGATGGGTTCCTGGAACTCTCACCGAGCAGGGAGGCCTGTATTGCAAGGGGCCCACCCTCCGAGGATAATTCTGGGTTTCTGGAGTCCCATCCTTGAACTGTGTGGGCTCGGCATCCTTTGTCCAGCCATGCATCCCTGGTTGCGGTCATGCGTCAGGGGCTATTCTTGAGTTCACTGCAGGATAACAGGGACGGGGCAGCCTTGAAGTCGACATGTGAAAAGGACGGCGAAGACAAAGTTTCAGTACTCAGGCACCCGCGTTGGTGCCCCCATCAGCACAGCCGGGGGGAAAGAGACGAGGTGAGGCGTGTGGTCTGGTGTGAGTGAGGAGAAGCCGATCCTACTGGGATTTTGACATTCTTGCCTTTGATGATTGTCTATCGGTTTTCTGTTTTGTTGTTGTTGTTGTTTGTTTGGTTTTTTTGAGTTGGAGTCTCACTCGGTCGCCCAGACTGGAGGGCAGTGGCCGCTCCCGGCCACCACAGCCTTGCCTGCTGGGCTCTGGCGATCCTTCCGCCT
>NW_007259792.1:139578-145606 GCF_000164805.1 Carlito syrichta
CTCAGGCAATCCACTCGCCTCAGCCTCCCAAAGTGCAGGATTACAGGCTGAGCCACCAAGCCCAGCTGTCTATCGGTTTTCGAAAGACAAATCCAACTCGAATCAGCTTCATCAAAAGAGGAAAAAGCCGGGCGCGGTAGCTCACACCTGTAATCCCAGCACTTTGGGAGGCAGAGGCTAGAGAATTCCCTGAGCCCCGGAGTTCGAGACCAGACTGAGCAACATGGTGAGACGTTGCCTCTACAATGAATCAAAAAGTTAGCCGGGTGTAGTGGTGCTTGCCTGTAGTTCCAGCTACTTTGAAGGCTGAGGCTGAAGGATAGCCTGAGCCCAGCAGGTCGAGGCTGCAGTGGCTGGGAGCGTGCCGCTGCACTCCAGCCTGGGTGACAGAGACTCCAACTCAAAAAGAAAGCAAAAAATAAAACCCTCACGCCCTACTGAAAAGAGAAAAAATCCCGACTGAAATGCCTGGAAAAGCTTCCACTGTGTGAGACTGTCTCTACTTTCCCTTAACAGAACATTCCAGAACCTTTAACCTGGAAAGTGGCCCAGGCTCTGTCAATCCAATGCTTGTTAACCGCCATTCTGGGAAACTAGTCACTGGGCTGGGTGTTTGTTTAGGTCTGCCCTGTTTGTCTTCCTGTGGTGCTCCATATGGTGCTAGAGCTGTCAGTCACATCACCCTAGCTACAGACACCTGTGACCTAGGTTGGGCTGGTTATGGTGTCCCAGCCCTCGGCTACATGCTGACCCTGGATGGAGCACAACTCACGCCAAACCGTCCAGAAGGCTTCTCTGAAACAGAGTACACACCATATATTTTTTAATAGGCAAAAAAATCCCACAAAAAACCAGAAACTCTTTCTTCTGCGGATATTAGAGTGGGACAGGGCCTGGAAACGTTAGTGCCTGTCCTTCCCTGGGGCATAGAAGAACCACGTCTGCAACAGCAGATAACGAGGCCACCGAACATTGAAATAAGAGCCCACTGATATTTGAGTTCCTCCAGTGCCTGATGTCAGTTTTGCTCCTAGACGCTCAGTTACAAGGGCAGGAAGTCGAGAGGGAAAGGCTTCTGCAGGGATGTTGCAAAAATAACTTATTCCATCTTATTTTTAGCTGACAAATAAATATTACACATATTATCACATACACATTGTTTTGGAATATATATATATTGTAGAATAACTACGGCGAGCTCATTAACACATGCATGACCTCACGGAGTGAGAACACTTTTTGTAGTGAGAACACTTAAAATCCCTCCTAGCAATTTTCAAGGATACATTGTAACTAAACATAGTCATCATGTCGCCCCCAGAGCTAGTAAGCTTATTCCTTCAAACGAAATTGTATGTCCTTTGATCAACCCCTCCACCCCAGCCCCTGGTAAACACATTCTATGAATTTCTATGAGTTCAGCTTTTGCAGGTTCCATATATAAGTGAGATCGTGCAACCTGTATCTTTTTGTGCCTGGCCTATTTCACTTACATAACGTCCTCCAGGAAAATAACCTTTATCTTGTAAGCCTGCCCACATGATTTAGTTGCTTTTTTTTTTTTTTTTTGAGTTGGAGTCTCACTCTGTCGCCCAGACTGGAGTGCAGTGGCCACTCCCGACCACCACAGCCTCAACCTGCTGGGCTCCGGCGATCCTTCCGCCTCAGCCTTCCGAGTAGCCGGAATTACAGGCATGCGCTACCACGCCCGGCTGATTTCTTGATTTATTGTAGAGATGAGGTCTCGCTGCCCAGGTGGGTCTCGAACCCGTGGGCTCAGGCAATCCACTCACCTCAGCCTTCTGGGCTTACAGGCTGAGCCACCAAGCCCGGTGCTTTTTTTTTTTTTTTTTTTATAATTTATTATTCTTTGTCCATTTCAGTATAGAAGTAACTGACATCAACCGCTTCCTTGGGTCTTCAATGCTTTATGAGGGCTCCTGTAAAACTTGTATTAAAGAAATTTGTGCCAGGCGCGGTGGCTCACGCCTGTAATCCCAGCACTTTGGGAGGCTGAGGCGAGAGGATTGCCTGAGCTCATGAGTTCAAGACCAGCCTTGAGCGATATGGTGAGACCTCATCTCTACAATAAATAAAAAAATTAGCTGGGCATGGTGGCGCATGCCTGTGATTCCAGTTGGAAGGCTGAGGTGGAAGGCTCACCTGAGCCCAGCGGGTTGAGGCTGTAGCCAGGGTGATGTGATTGGCAGGTCTAGCACCATATGGAGTCAACACAGGAAGACAAACTGGACAGACCTAAACAAACACTCAGCCCAGTGACTAGTTTTCCAGAATGGCAGTTAGCAGCATTGGATTGACCAGAGCCTGGGCCACTTTCCAGGTTAAAGTTTCCGAAATGTTCTTTTAAGGGAAAGTAGAGACGGTTGGTCTCACACAGTGCAAGCTTTTCAAGGCATTTCAGTAGGGACTTTTTCTCTTTTCAGTAGGACTTGAGAGTTTTGTTTTTTTTCTTTTTGAGTTGGAGTCTGTCGCCCAGGCTGGAGTGCAGTGGCACGCTCCTGGCCACTGCAGCCTCGACCTGCTGGGCTCAGGCTATCCTTCCACCTCAGTCTTCAAAGTAGCTGGAACTGCAAGCATGCGCCACCACACTTGGCTGATTCTTTAAATATATTTGTTTTAGAGACGAGGTCTTGCCAGGTTGGCCAGGCTGGTCTTGAACCTGCAGGCTCAGGCAATCTTCTCTCCTTGTCCTCCCAAAGTGCTGGGATTATAGGTGTGAGCCACCGCACCTGGCTAAGAATTACATTTTTAAAATTTTTTAAAGCAGGATTTATTGAGAGGACAGAAAAGCTCCCACAGTGGGAGGGGAACTGAGGGGTTGCCCACATTTTTTTTTTTTTTTTGAGTAGGAATCTCACTGTCACCCAGGCTGGAGTGCAGTGGTATGGTCACAGCCACCACAGCCCTGACCTGCTGGACTCAGGTGATCCTTCTGCCTCAGTTTTCCAAGTAGCTGGAACTACAGGCATGTGCCACCACACCTGGCTAATTTTTTATATTTTTTGTAGAGATGAAGTCTCACCAAGTTGCCCAGGCTGATCTCCAACCCCTGGGTTCGGGCAGTCGTCTCTCCTCAGCCTCCCAAAGGGCTGAGGTTACAGGCGTGAGCCACCGCATCTGGCTAGGGATTTCAAAAACGGGGGATTCAGAAGGAAGTGACACTTCACCCTCCTTTCCGTTCACAGAAGCTTGATTTTTGTGATCAGAGCAGACTCAGAATTGGCACACTCACCAAGCCTTAGCACAGTTGCCCAGCACATTTGAAAACCCTGCTCACGGTTGGCTGACGGAGCGCTTTTACCCTGAGGCGTGCTCCCCTGTGAAAGTTGCAATTAAGCATCAGAAACTCTCATACTGTGCAATCTGGATTCTGCTCCTTGTGTGTGAAAAGACATGACAAAAGGCTAGTGCAGTTTGGCTACTGGCTCTCCCCGCACCCTCTCCCTCTTTCCTTCTCCTGCCCTGGCCGTCTCCTGTGTCACCCCACCTGCTCAGATTCCCTGTGGGGTCTCACAGGCCTGCGCAGCAAATTAGCCTGTGCGGTTTTTTTTGCATCTGCTATCACTCCTTCCTCAGAGAGTCAGCAAAGCAACGAATTCTGAAGATTCATCCTTGGAAGGCAGAGAACGGGGAAATAGCAAATACTTAAAAATTAATATTTTCCAGGTCGGGTGTGGAGGCTCCCATCTGTAATCGTAGCACTTTGGGAGGCCAAAGCGAGAGGATTGCTTGAACCCAGGAGTTCGAGACCAGCCTGGTTTGACCTCGTCTCTACAAAAAATTTTTTAAAAATTAGCTGGGCATGGTGGTACATGCCTGTAGTCCCAGCTACTCGGGAGGTTGAGGCAGAAGGCTCGCCTGGGCCCAGGAGGTTGAGGCCGTGGTGAGCTGGGACCATGCCACTGTACTCCAGCTTGGGAGACAGAGTGAGAATCTCCAAAAATATATATATTTTCCATCATCACAAGAAGAATGGGGCTCCATAGCTGTGCTGTGCAGAAAAGCCTGGAAGCTTTGGCGTTAGACACTAGTTGGGTTCTGGCCTGGAAGCCCACCTGTAACGTTTGGAGATACCGAAAGAGGCACAGGACAAAGGGTTGGTATAAACCAAGTGTTTATTGGGGGAGAAACTCCTGGGTGAGGTCCTGTGGTCCGGGAAGATGGGCCAGGGGAGTCGCGCCCAAGGAGGGGCAGGCTCCAGTTTTTTTTTCTGTTTGTTTGTTTTTTTTGAGTTGGAGTCTCACTCTGTCGCTCAGACTGGAGTGCAGTGGCCACTTCTGGCCACTGCAGCCTCGACTTGCTGGGCTTCGGCGATCCTTCCACCTCAGCCTTCCAAGTCGCCGGAATTACAGGCATGCGCTACCACGCCCGGCTGATTTTTTTGATTTATTGTAGAGATGAGGTCTTGCTGCCCAGGCGGGTCTTGAACGCGCGGGCTCAGGCAATCCACTCACCTCAGCCTCCCAAAGGCGCGGGATTGTAGGCTGAGCCACTGAGCCCACCAGGCTTGGGTTTTTAAGGGTGCTGTATTTGGGGAGGGTGTGGGGGGCAACAGTGAAGTGGGGAGACAAAGTGTCGCATCCGGCATGGGCTGGAAATTTTCTGTCTGACCCTTCTCGGCAGCTCCCGGCAGGTTCCAGGAAGCTGGTATGTGGTTGTGGGTTGGGGTGGAGGGGCGCATAGGGGATCGGTGGGTGGAGGGGCAGATGGGGGAAGGTGAGTGCTGCTTCCTCCTGAGCCTAACACCACCTATCCCCCCCCCGCGGTGTGGGGTGAAGGATGGTCTCGCTAGCGAAGGTGTGGCATCACAGGACAGTTTCTCCCTAAGTCCTGGGGCCTTTCTTCCAGCGCTGCACTTTGGGGAGCTGTGTGGAAAGTAAAAATACAAAGACCTTGGCACCACCTCCCAAACCCCTCTGTCTGCTTTCCGTTTTGTTTCGCTTTGTTTCTGACACAGCCACAGGAAAGGAAAAAAAAAAGAGAAGGGAGGTGGCGTGTGGGTAGAAGCAAAGGGTAAGAAAGGGAAGAGTCCCCCCGGTTTCCTCAAAACCCAATCTCCCCATCCCAGGTTCGGACGACCTCTGACAGTCACCTGTTTGTTGTGCTCCCCGGTTTGTTCAGTGAGTGGTCAGGCACTTCAACCTCTGGCATTTATTTACATTGCCTCTGACCTTTCTCATGGGGAAGCTGGTGAATATCGGGTGACCCACCTCCCCTCATGTTGATAAGTCAACAGGCCCTGATTGGGGAATCTATCACGTGCCAGACATCGAGTGCAACACTTCACAAGCATTGCTTCACCTGTTGCTGTCCCTGTTTTTTTGTTTTTGTTTTTGATGTATTTGATGAGATCTTGCCAAGTTTCCCAGGCTGGTCTTGAACCTATGGGCTCATGCAATCCTCTCACCTAGCCTCCCAAAGGTGCGGGATTACAGGCTGAGCCACCGAGCCCAGCTGGGAATGCCTTCTTATCCATAATACAGTATCATCCATCACTCCGTGTTGCAGAGGGACTGGCTCAGAAAGGGAACTGAGCTCCAGGTCCCCCAACTAGCAAGCGGCACAGCCAGGATTCAGCCCAAGCATCCTGACTGCAAGGGAGGGGCGGGATAGCGAGGTGAACAAGAGCCAATTCTGCTCTTGTGGAGTCCTAGCCCAGTGCCAGGAAGAGTTTGTGTCTGGTCATTCATTCATTCATGGCATGCCTATGCTATGCCAGGCTTGCAAAGTTTTGGGGATATCTGAGGGCAAAGACCGGATAGTTAAAAGTACTTTCTGCCGGGCTCGGTGACTCAGCCTGTAATTCCGCGCCTTTGGGAGGCTGAGGTGAGTGGATTGCCTGAACCCGCGGGTTCGAGACCCGCCTGGGCAGCGAGACCTCATCTCTACAATAAATCAAGAAATCAGCCGGGTGTGGTAGCGCATGCCTGTAATTCCGGCTACTCGGAAGGCTGAGGCAGAAGGATCGCCAGAGCCCAGCAGGTCGAGGCTGCGGTGGCCGGGAGCG
>NW_007259792.1:145879-147884 GCF_000164805.1 Carlito syrichta
AAAAAAGTACTTTCCACTAGACCTTTGCCTTTGAATGGCTTTACATTCAATATAGGTCGGATGCAGTGGCTCCCACCTGTAATCCCAGCACTTTGGGAGACGGAGGCGGGAGGAGCCCTTGAGCCCAGGAGTTCGAGACCAGCTTGGGCAACAGAGTGAAACCTCAGCTCTACAAAAAAAATCCCCAAATTAGTCTGGCATGGTGATGTGCCTAGAGTCCCTGCTACTCAGGAGGCAGGAGGTGAAGGTCGCAGTGAGCTGTGATCTTGTCACTACATGCCAACCTGCGCAACAGAGTGAGACTGATTGGAAAAAAGAAAAGTTTTGTAGGAGGAAGCAAAACTCTAGCTCCATCCTCCAAGAATCCTGCTTGGGAATTAAATTAACATAAGGCATATTAACAGGGGGAAAGAAATACAATTTATTTTTGCCCAGACTGGAGTGCAGTGGCATGCTCACAGCCACCGCCAGCCTTAACCCGCCGGGCTCAGGCACTCTTTCTACCTCAGCCTTCCAACTGGAATCACAGGTATGCGCCACCATGCCCAGCTAATTTTTTAATTTATTGTAGAGGTGAGGTCTTGCCATGTTGCTCAGGCTGGTCTCGAACTCATGGGCTCAGGCAATCCTCTCGCTTTGGCCTCCCAAAGTGCTGGGAGGCATGAGCCACCGTGCCCGGCACAAATTTCTTTAATACAAGTTTTACAGGAGCCCTCATAAAGCATTGAAAGACCCAAGGAAGCGGTTGATGTCGGTTACTTCCATACTGAAATGGACAAAGAATAATAAGTTGTAAAAAGAAAAGCAACTAAATCATGTGGGCCGGCTCACACAAGATAAAAGTTATTTTCCTGGAGGACGTTATGTAAGTGAAATAGGCCAGGCCCAAAAAGATACAGGTTGCACGATCTCACTTATATATGGAACCTGCAAAAGCTGAACTCATAGAAATTCATAGAATGTGTTTACCAGGGGCTGGAGTGGAGGGGTTGGTCAAAGGACATACAATTTCGTTTGAAGGAAAAAGCTTACTAGCTCTGGGGCCTGACATGGTGACTATGGTTAGTTACAATGTATCCTTGAAAATTGCTAAGAGGGATTTTAAGTGTTCTCACTTCGAAGAACCTATTCTATGTGAGGTCATGCATGTGTTAATGAGCTCGACTTAGTCACTCTACAATGGATACATATATATTCCGAAACAATGTGTATGTGATAATATGTGTAATATTTATTTGTCAGCTAAAAATAAGATGGAATAAGTTATTTTTGCAACATCCCTGCAGAAGCCTTTCCCTCTCGACTTCCTGCCCTGGAGGATAAGGATGTTGCTTTTCCTTCTAATAATAGTACAGGAAGGGTGTTTTCACATGGGAACTTCGTCTCCTGTTTTGTTTTGAGTCAGAGTCACTTTGTCACCCAGGCTGGAATGCAGTGGCACACTCACTGGCCACCGCAGCCTCAATAATCCTTCTGCCTCAGTGTTCCAAGTGGCTGGAGCTATAGGCGTGTGCCACCACACCCAGATGATTTTTTAAAAAAATTTTATTGTAGAGATCAGGTCTCACCAAGTTACCCAGGCTGGTCTTGAACTTGCGGGCTCAGGCAATCCTCTCGCCTGGGTTTCCCAACGTGCTGGGATTACAGGCTGAGCCACCCCGCCCAAACTTTTTTTTTGGTTTTTGGAAAGCAGGATTTATTGAGAGGACAGAAAAGCTCACCAAGGGACAGGGGACCGGAGGGGGTTGTCCCATCTGCTGCTTTTGAGAAACAAGAAAGAGAAAACAAAAAGCTGCGTTTGTGGCTCCTGCCTGTAATCCAGCAGCTTGTGAGGCCGAGGCAAGAGGACTGCCTGAGTCAGGGTTCGAGGCCAGCCTGGGGCAGCGGGGGAAGACCTCCCGTCTACAGTTAAAAACCGGCCGGGTGTGCCGGTGCCCGCCCGTAGCTCAGCGCCGTGGAAGGCTGAGGCGGAGGCTCGCCGGAGCCCCGCGGGTCGAGGCTGCAG
>NW_007259792.1:149060-156146 GCF_000164805.1 Carlito syrichta
CGGTCTCTCTCCAGCCGGGACCCCGGGCAGGCCTCGGGGCTGGATGCCGGAGGCCGGACCTGCGGCCCCAGGCCTTGGCCGCGGGGCCTTCTCTGGGGTCAGCAGACCCATCTCGTGACCGGCCCTGCCAGCAAATTCTGGGCGCTGGCTTTTCAGACATGTAACCCGGCCTGGCGAGGGCCTCCCTTTCACCCTGCGGGACCGCAGCAGCAGGGATCAGAGGGCAGGTTTCCGGGTCCCACCTGGACCGTGTTCGCACCGAGCGCTTGGCTGTGGGCCTTCCGTCAAGTTCAGGTCCAGTTTCCCAGGGTGAAGGTTGTATCACTGAACGCTTAGGAAGTGGTCACAACAGCGCCGGGCACACATACTGCGGGCTCAGCCGAAATTCACTAAGGCTGTTGTTATTATTTCAAAGAGCTTTGCACTGTGCGTGGTGTCAGGGTATATCCGGCCTATTTATCACCTAGACTTGTCACTTTTTATCTGACATGTTTTTATTTTCAGCAGTGATCATAAATCGAATTGGAATAATGCCCAGTAATAGAAATAATGTCCAGTGAACGTATTCTAGTAGTGAACTTTATTTTTGTAATTGTGCCATTAAAAATACTGAAAAATAGCTGGACTCGGTGGCTCAGCCTGTAATCCCGCGCCTTTGGGAGGCTGAGGTGAGTGGATTGCTTGAGCCTGCGGGTTTGAGACCTGCCTGGGCAACTTGGCGAGACCTCGTCTCTACAGTAAATAAAAAACTAGCTTGGGTGCGGTAGTGCATGCTTGTATTTCCAGCTACTTGGAGGGCTGAGACAGAAAGATCGCTGGAGCCCAGCGGGTCCATCCTGCGGTGGCCACGAGTGTGCCACTGCACTCCAGTTTGGGCACCTGAGTGAGACTCCAACTCAAAAAAAAAAATGACACTGTAACTCATGTTCAAGGGTCAGTAGAGCTGGATTTACCAATCTAACTTTGCTCACAGTTGATTGAATCACATTTTCTATTCATTTTAATTTCAAAAGCTGCTTTCACATGAAAGGACAGAGACAAAAAGTGAGCAAATGCCTTAAACATTAGGATTAGATTGGCAGAGATTTATGAAAATCTCATTTCATAATAAATTCCAGACATTCCAACATTTTCAAAAGACATGTCTAAGTCTTTAAAAAAAATCAGTTCTAGCAGCTTTTAAATACCTCCACATTAGAGACATTTTCACTAAAATACCTTCACCAGAAAATTCATATTTTTTTCTTTTCTTTTTTTTTTTTTTTTGAGTTGGAGTCTCACTCTGTCACCCAGACTGGACTGCAGTGGCATGCTCCCGGCCACCGCAGCCTCGGCCTGCTGGGCTCTGGCGATCCTTCCGCCTCAGCCTTCCGAGTAGCTGGAACTATATGCACGTGCTACCACACCCAGCTAATTTTTTATTTATTTATTGTAGAGACAGGTCTCGCCAAGTTGCCTGGGCGGGTCTCGAACTCTCAGGCTCAGGCAATCCACTCGCCTTGGCCTCCCAAGGTACTGGGAAGACAGGCTGAGCCACCAAGCCCACCCTTTTTTTTCTTTGAATCGGAGTCTCACTCTATTGCCCAGGCTGGAGTGCAGTGGCCTGTAGGGTTCAGGGAATCCTTCCACCTCACCCTTCCTACAGGTGCACACCACAAAGCCTGACTAATTTTTTGATTTATTGTAGGGTCACGGTCTCACCGAGTTGCCCAGGCTGGTCTTGACCCCCTGGGCTCAAGCAGTCCTCCCGCCTCCACCTCCTAAAGTGCTGGGATTACAGGTGTGAGCCACCGTGCCCGGCCATCATGTTTTTATTGTATTTGGCAAGAGTCCCTAGAAGAATTTTGCAGGATTCTTCTGTGAAAATCAGAGAAAATGACTAAATGATAGTGAACCTTGACATTTATTTCATCTGTTGCTTTAGAAAGAGAGTCCAGTTCTTGGTAAAGTCATCTGGGCTTTCAAACGTCACTCTTTTAGTTTCTCTTGGCACTGGGAGACAGGCTGTTTTGTCTTCTGTTTAAATAGGAAAATCAGGACCACAAGGTAGGCCACATAAACTGTATAAAGTCTGAGCCATCAGGAACTGACTGGTGAAACAGTGCGTGTGTGCCAGGGGCCGACTGCGGAACTGTGTGTTCTCTGATTTCACTCCCATGTAGAAGACAAAAGTTTTAAAAGAATAAGCAATAAAGATGTGCTAACTGGAAGCTCACAAATACTATGAACTCTCAATGGTAACTGTAGCCATTAGAACCTAGACCAATCTTTTGGGAGAGTGGTATTTTAGCACTGACATTGTTTCAGATGCTCTGTACATGGTAATAATAAAAAGCAGATTGACTTCTGGTGGACTTTAATATTGTTTTTGAGGTGAGTGGATTGTCTGAGCCTGCGGGTTCGAGACCTGCCTGGGCAACTTGGCGAGACCGCATCTCTACAATAAATCAAAATGAGCCGAGCATGGTAGTGCGTGCCTGTAGTTCCAGCTCCTTGGAAGGCTGAGGCGGAAGGATCGCCGGAGCCCAGCAGGTTGAGGCTGAGGTGGCCGGGAGCGGCCACTGCACTCCAGTCTGGGTGACAGAGTGAGACTCCAACTCGAAAAAAAAAATTGTTTTTATTGATTTGCTTAATTGTTTAGAGATGGAGTCTTGCTCTGCCACCCAGGCTGGAGTGCAGTGGCACGATCACAGGTCATGCAACCTCAACCTCCTGGGCTCAGGTGATCCTCCCGCCCTCAGCCTCCTGAGTAGATGGGACGACAGGTGTGCACCACCATGCCAAGCTAATTTTTTTTTTGAGTTGGAGTCTCACTCTGTCACCCAGGCTGGAGTGCAGTGGTACACTTACAGCCACCCCAGCGTTGACCTGCTGGGCTTGGGAGATCCTTCCGCCTCAGCCTTCCAAGTAGCTGGAACTACAGGCGTGCGCTACCACACCTGGCTAATTTTTTGATTTATTATAGAGGCGAGGTCTTGCCACCTTGCTCAGACTGGTCTCAGACCTGTGGGCTCAGGCAATCCACTCGCCTCAGTCTCCCAAAGTGCTGGGATGACAGGCTGAGCCACTGAGACTAGCCATAATTTTTAAAATTTTTGCAGAGACTGGGTCTCACTATGTTGCCCAGGCTGGTCTCTAATCCCTGGCCTCAAGCAATCCTCTTGCCTTGGCCTCCCAAAGTGCTGTATTACAGGCGTGAACCTCCACGCCCAGCCTGCCTGACATTCTGATGGAGCTCTGAGAAGCTGGTTAAGGTGCAAAGGGGAGGGGAGAAAAGAGGATCCTTCTAAAAGAGCAGCCAGAGGCCGGGCTCGGTGGCTTAGCCTGTATGTAATCCCAGCACTTTGGGAGGCTGAGGCGAGTGGATTGCCTGAGCCCGCGGGTTCAAGATCAGCCCGGGAAACTTGGCGAGACCTCATCTCTACAACAGAATTAAAAAAAAAGTAGCCAGGCGTGGTAGCGCATGCCTGAAGTTCCAGCTACTTGGAAGGCTGAGGCGGAAGGATCGCCGGAGCCCAGCAGGTCGAGGCTGTGGTGGCTGGGAGCGTGCCACTGTGCTCCAGTCTCGGCGACAGAGTGAGACTCCAATTCAAAAAAAAAAAGCAACTGGGCTTCAAGGCTTCGTCCTCATTCAGCCTGAGGAAGCAATGTGTCCCTCCAGGCCGCAGGCTTCTGCCGAGGCCATCATCTCTGCCAGGCTGGATGCTGGGGAATGAGACAGAGCCCCGGCCCTTAGCACATCGTGGCTCAAGTCCAGCTGGGCCAGGTGCCGAAACTGCTCCTTCTGTCCCATGGGCTCAGTGTGTCAATGACAGCATCCAGTGCACAGGGCTGCCGTCACGGGTAGCGGTGACTCACTGTGTCAGGGTGTCCGGGGAGGCATTGAGGAGTGGACATGTCGAGGCCATCCTGAG
The DNA here is from genome assembly GCF_000164805.1 of Carlito syrichta. Classification (NCBI taxonomy): domain Eukaryota; kingdom Metazoa; phylum Chordata; class Mammalia; order Primates; family Tarsiidae; genus Carlito; species Carlito syrichta. The sequence continues at coordinate 152,975 of NW_007259792.1, forward strand.
GGATGAGTAGTTTTCCAGGTGAAACAGCCGAGGGCATTTCGGACCCAGAGTGCAGTAAGCAGAGGCAAGTCTCACCACAAGGAGTGGAGTCATTTCATAGTGTGGTGGGAAGAACTTGGACTCTGGAGGCAGGCAGATCTGCAGGGGAACCTGACGCTGCTTTTCAAGGAGCTCTGAGGTCTCAAGCAAGCGAGCTCCCATCTCTGAGCTCAGTTTCCCAGGCTGGAAAATGGGCTGTTGTGAGGAATTCCCGGTAGCAGGTGAAAGCCCCAAATAGTGCTTGGTGGTGGTGGCGGGGTCATTCCTAGGTGAGTCGGGGGCAGTCCTCATTCGCCAGGGGTGAGGTTTGCCGTGTAGGAGAATAGGCCTGGGGACCTGTGACCAAGAGCATGGGAGGGCGGGGGAGTTTCGCCTCCTTCTTCCAGGATGCCCATGGCCTTTGGTCTGCTGGGGCTGGGCCCAGGCCTGCTGGGGCTGCCACTGTCTTTCCCCGATTGGCTGGGAGGCCTGGACACAGGGTGGGAACTGGGAATTGGCAAGAGGGGTGGGTAACAGGTCAGGCCAACTCCTCTACATGCTGTTTGGCCCCGATTCTGGGAATCTGGGCAGTCCAGCCTCTTCCTCCTCCTCCCTGTGCCCGTCCAGCCTGTGGCATGGGGTCTCAGCCCTCTCGTAGGCATAAGTGGTTTCATAGCTTTCACTTCTATTATCTCAATTATTCCTCATGCAGACCCTGTTGGACGGATCTTATTCCCATTTACCACAGAGACTCAGAGAGGTTAAGTGATTCCTAAAAACGCACAGCAGTAGAGCACAGAAGGGTTCAGCGGAGGCCCCCTGGGGTGGGCTGGGCTCTTCATCTGGGCATGCAGCCTCCGATAAATGGGACCCAACTCCTCACGGTTGTTTTATTTTTCTTCTTTTTCTTTTTTTTTTTTTTTAGCTGAGGTCTCATTTTGTCACCCAGGCTGGAGTGCAGTGGCATGAGCACAACGATTGTGGCTCACGGCAGCCTTGACCTCCTGGGCTCAGGTGATCCCAGCATCCTGCGTAGCTGGGACTACAGGTGCATGTCACCATGCCCGGATAACTTTGGACTTTTCTGTAGAGATGAGGATTTGCTGTGCTGCCAAGGGTGTTCTCGAACTCCAGGACTCAAGCAATCCTCCCTCCTCAGCCTCCCAAAGTGCTGCAATTACAGGCATGAGCCATAGCGCCCGGCCCTCGTGAATATTTTCTTTTCCTAAAACCTTGGCACCAAAACTCCCAAGTTCCTGCTGAAAAGTCCCTTCTCAGTACCCACCCCCAACTTTCCTCTTTCCTTTTATTGCTGGCTTCCAGACGATTCCCCCAGAGCATCAGCAGTGAGGGGGAGAGGTTAGGGATTTCCACACTCGCCAGAGCATGTGTTTTGGGGGAACACGGAGGAGAACTGGTCTCAGTCTGGGTTTCACAACGTCTGGTGTTTCTGGCTGGTCCTGGAGCGCTCTGTGACCTTTCAAAATAAAAAATAATAACAATTTCCCTGGGAACAGTGGCTATAAACACTGCCAGTTGCTGAATGCTACCTATGTGTCAGGCCCTGTTTACTAAGTGTTTTTCAAGTATTAATTTTTTTTTCTGAGGTAGGGTTTCACTCTGTCACCCAGGCTGGAGTGCAGTGACACGATCACGGCTCACCGCAGCCTTCAACACTGGGCTCAGGTGATCCTTCTGTCTCAGCTTCCTGAGTAGCTGGGATTATAGGTGCATGCTGTCACACCCAGCTAAATTTTTGATTTTTTTGTAGAGATGACGTCTTGTTATGTTGCCCAGGCTGGTCTCAAACTCTGGTCTCAAGCGATCCTCCTGCCTTGGCCTCCCAGAGCACTGGAATTATAGGTGTAAGCCTGTAATTTATTTGATTCTCAGAATAATCCCATGAATCAGGTGCGATAATTGTCCATTTTACAGCTGAGGACACTGAGACCCAAGTCCTGAAAGCCCTAAGTGTATAATCACTACACTGTTTCTGAAAATGAAATCCATCTTCACTTAAAAACAGAGCGCTTATATACATTATCCCACTCTCTGAATTTTTTTGTGTTCTTGAAATATTTCACGAACAAACCAAAACCCCAAACCCTCTTGAGACAGATGGGGTGTGGGTGGGTTGGAATGCTTCCTATGTGGCCTTGAGTTGGGTGAAAGAAAAGCTTTCTTTTGTTTCAACCCTTGGGTTGAAAGTGGTTCTTTTTTTTTTTTTTTTCTTTTTGAGTTGGAGCCTCACTCTGTCGCCCAGACTGGAGTGCAGTGGCCGCTCCCGGCCACCGCAGCCTCGACCTGCTGGGCTCCGGCAATCCTTCTGCCTCAGCCTTCTAAGCAGTCGGAATTACAGGCATGCGCCACCACGCCCGGCTGATTTTTTGATTTATTGTAGAGATGAGGTCTCGCTGCCCAGGCGGGTCTCGAACCCGCAGGCTCAGGCAATCCACTCACCTCAGCCTCCCAAAGGCGCGGGATTACAGGCTGAGCCACCGGGCCCCGCAATTTTAATTTTTTGTAAGGACAAGGTCTTGCTGTGTTGCCCAGGCTGGTCTCAAACTCCTGATCTCAAGCAATCCTCCCGCCTTGGCCTCTCGAAGTGCTGAGGCCAACGTGTCTGGCCTCTCTTGCTTCAAGGGATGGGGGTGTGGGGGTGTTTCAATATGTTGCCCAGGCTGGCCTTCAACTCTGGGTTCAAGCGATCCTCCAGCTTCAGCCTCCTGAGAAGCTGGAACTATAGTGGTGTACTACCACACCCATGTTCTTTCTTAAACCTGTTTGTGAACCAGGCTTTTGCCTTCAACCTCTAGTATTAGCTGGTCTCATAAAGGTCGCTGATGAGCTGGGTGTGGTGACTCAAGCCTGTCATCCCAGCACTTTGGGAGGCAGAGGCAAGAGGACTGCCTAAGTCCAGGGGTTCGAGACCAGCCTGGGCACCATGGTGATACCTCGTCTCTACAATAAATAAAAAACGTTAGCTGGGCGTGGTGGTGTGGACCTGTGGTTCCAGCTACTTGGAAGGCTGAGGTGGGAGGATTGCTGGAGCCCAGCAGGTGGAGACCGCGGTGGCCATGAGTGTGCCACAGCACTCCAGCCTGGGCGACAGAGTGAGACTCCAACTCAAAAAAAATACCAAAAGTCAGGCTCG
>NW_007259792.1:156523-158154 GCF_000164805.1 Carlito syrichta
GGCTGCGGTGGCCGGGAGCGGCCACTGCAATCCAGTCTGGGTGACAGAGTAAGACTCCAACTCAAAATAAAGAAAAAAAAAATACCAACGACCCTCATCCCGGACCACGCTCATGGGCGTGCATGCAGCTCCCCTCACCCCACACCTCTCCATTTGGCGACCTGATAGCCAGACCCACCCAGGACACCCAGCATGAGTGCTGGGCTCTCCTGCAGCCAGCCTCATCCCAGCCTCCCAGCTACTCTGGCCAGAAGCCTTGCACCATGCTGCACCTCCCACCTTCCATCAGCACAGCCTGTTGGCTACACCTTCCAAGTAGATGCAGGTCGGGCACAGTGGCTCTCGCCAGTAATCCCGGCAATTCGGGAGGCTGAGGCAAGAAGAACGCCTGAGCCCAGGAGTTTGAGACCAGCCTGGGCAACATAGTGAGACCTCGTCTCTACACATGATAAAAATTAATTAAAAAGTAGGCGGGTGTGGTGGTGAGCACCTGTAGTAGTTGCTTGGGAGGCTGAGACAAGAGGATTATTTGACCCCAGGAGTTCGAGACCAGCCTGGGTAACATAGCGAGACCTCGTCTCTACAAAAATACATAAATAAAAACTAAGCTGGGTGTGGCGGTATGCACCTGTAGTCCCAGCTGCTTGGGACGCTGAGGTAGAAGGATTGCGAGTCTAGGAGGTCAAGGCTACAGTGAGCTGTGATCATGCCACCACCCTGCAGCCTGGGCACAGAGTGAGACCCCAACTAAAAAAAAAATAAAAAAGTCGGTGTAACATTTTTACTTCTCGTCACCCCTGTTCCCACCCTGTCTGGGTCATCGTTGCTCCTGCAATTGCTTCTAGAAGGTCGTCTTCTCAACACAGCAAGAGGGATCTTTTTTTTTTGAGTCGGAGTCTCACTCTGTCGCCCAGGCTGGAGTGCCGTGGCACACTCACGGCCACCCCAGCGTCGTCCTGCTGGGCTCTGGAGCTCCTTCCGCCTCAGCCTTCCGAGTAGCCGGAACTATAGGTGTGCACTACCACGCCTGGCTAATTTTTTATTTATTGTAGAGACCAGGTCTTGCCAAGTTGCTGGGGTTGATCTCAAACCCATGAGCTCAGGCAGTCCTCTCGCCTCAGCCTCCCAAAGTGCTGGGATTACAGGCTGAGCCACCAAGCCCAGCTGAGGGACCTTTTTTTTTTGGAGACAGATTTCATTCTGTCACCCAGGCTGGAGTGCAGTGTTGCGATCACACCTCACTGCAGCCTTGGACTCCTGGGCTCAAGCGATCCTCCTGCATCAGCCTCCCAAGCAGCTAGGACCAAAGGCGTGAACCACCATGCCTGGCTAACCTAAAAATATTCTTTTGAGAGATGGAGTCTCACTATGTTGCCCAGGCTGGTCTTCGACTCTTGGCCTCAAGTGATCCTCCCGCCTCAGTCTCCCAAAATGCTGGGATTACAGGCACGAGCCCCCGTGCCTGCAGGGACCATTAAAAAACCCAGGTCGGACCTCAAGTCTCCTGTGGTCTAAACCTCGCAGTGGCCCCCGCCCGTCGGTCAGCGCCAAGGCCCAGTGGCTGTCAGTGGGCATCGCCTGCCTCTTGGCCGCTGTGGCCTCCTCCACCCTCTGTTTCCCAGCTCGCACCA
>NW_007259792.1:158396-169953 GCF_000164805.1 Carlito syrichta
ATTTTTTGATTTATTGTAGAGATGAGGTCTTGCCTGCCCAGGCGGGTCTCGAACCCGCGAGCTCAGGCAATCCACTCACCTCAGCCGACTCCTTATTTCATATCGTACCCACTGCCTCTGCCCCACCCACCAGTGCTCCAGCTCCGACCTACTCTGCTTTTTCTTTTTTTTCTTTCTTTTTTTTTTGAGTCAGAGTCTCACTCTGTCGCCCAGGCTGGAGTGCTCACGGCCACTGCAGCTTCAACCTGCTGGACTCAGGAGATCCTCCTGCTTCAGCCTCCCAAGTAGTTGGAATTACAGGTGTGCACCACCACACCTGGCTAATTTTAAAATTTATTGTAGAGATGTGGTCTTGCCAAGTTGCCCAGATTGGTCTTGAACCCCTGGGCTCAGGCAATCCTCTAGCCTCTGCCTCTCAAAGTGCTGGGATGACAGGCGTGAGCCACCGCACCTGGCTTGCTTTTTCTTTCTGTTTGTGTTTGGTGTCCCTTCTAATATGCTAGATAATTTACTTAATTACTACGATAGTTTTATTATTTTGCTTTTTGGGGTTTTTTTGAGCCGGGGTCTCACACTGTCCCCCAGGCTAGAGGACAGTGTGGCACAATCATGTCTCACTGCAGTCTTGATTTCCTGGGCTCAGGTGATCCTTCTGCTGCAGCCTTACAAGCAACTTGGATCCACAGGTGTGTACCACCATGCCCGGCTAATTTTTTTTTTTGTAGAGAAGAAGTCCCGCCATGTTGCCCAGGCTGGTCTTGACCCCCTGGGCTCAGGCTATCCTCTCTCCTCAGCCCTCCAAAGTGCTGGGATTCCAGGTGTGAGCCACTGTGCCTGGCATACTTTTTACTTATACATGTGTAAAAATGCATTTTAAGCAAAAATGAAATAATACTCTCTTTCAGCTTGCTTTTTCCAATCAATATTTCCATGTCTGTTCATGTAAATGCACGTTGCTCTCTCTGATGCTTGTATGCACGTGTGGATGGAGGAGAATTTTCTTGATTGTTTTGTTTTCAGACAAAGTCTTGTTCTGTCACCTATCAGAATAGAGTGCAGTGGCATGATCATGGCTCCCCACAGCCTTGACCTACTGGGCTCAGGTGATTCTTCTGCCTCAGCCTCCCTAATAGCAGGGACTACAGGCATGCACCACCACACCTGGCTAATTTTTGTATTTTTTGTAGAAACGAAGTCTCGCTGTGTTGCTCAGCCACAATTGTTGCAGTGGCATGATCATGGCTCTCCGCAGCCTCGACTTCCTTGGCTCAGGTGATCTCCTGCCTGCTGGGACTGTAAAGTGCGGACCACCACACCTGGTTAATTTTTATATTTTTTTGTAGAGACAAGGTCTCTTTATGTTGCCCAGGCTGGTCTCGATCTCCTGCGCTAAAGCAATTCTCCTGCCTCAACCTCCCAAAGTGCCGGGATGACAGGCATGAGCCACTGCACCTAGCTGGGTTGTTTTTCCAGTGTGACTTTCTGAGGCCAGAAACTGCTCCTCGGTTTGCTTGCTAAGGAAAATGGCGGGCAGGCAGCTCTTTGTCACGCTGCTTTTGTGGGGGGGATAAAGGCCTTTTGTTCTGAAATCCTGTGGGCACACAGTCTCAGCTCTGCCATTGTCACTGCGTGTGCTGTGTAGGAGGGCCTTGGTCACCATGCCGGCTGGGGATCCCTGAGCTCTGCCTGGAGAAGGCCACTCTGCTGGGTCTGGAAGTTGGGAGGGTACTGCTGGCACAGGCCTTGTTTCTGAAACGACCACTTGGCATCACTCTATAGTGGGATTCCCGGGATGCATGCTGGTTCTTTTACCACAGGGGCTGTCAAAACTCTTTCTCTAGCAGGCCAAATAGTAAACATTTGTGATCTCACAGGCTGTATAATCTCTGTCTCAGCCACTCAGCCTGCTGTCACAGAGAGGAAGCAGCCATAGACAAAACGTAAACCTATGAGTAGGGCTAGGGTTCCATTAAGCTTTATGGACACTGACATTTGAATTTTTCTTTTTGAAAAATTTTTTCAGCCAGGCTCAGTGGCTCAGCCTGTCATCCCAGCACTTTGGGAGATCAAGGTGAGTGGATGGACTGAGGTTTGAGGCCAGCCTGGACAGCATGGCGAGACCTCATGTCTACAGTAAACCAAAAAATTGGCTGGTGTGGTAGCGCACGCCTGTAGTTCCGGCTACTTGGAAGGCTGAGGTGGAAGGATCGCCGGAGCCCAGCAGGTCGGCACTGGGGTGCCTGTGAGCATGCCACTGCACTCCAGCCTGGGCGACAGAGGGAGCCTCCAACTCAAAAAAATAAATTTTTTTTCTGCTTCTGTTTTCTTAGACATAGGGTCTCACTCTGTGGACCAGGCTGGAGTGCGGTGGTGCAGTCACAGCTCATCGCAGCTTCGACCTCCCGGGCTCAGGCGATCCTTCTGCCTCAGCCTCCTGCGTGACTGGGACTACAGGCACGCGCCACCACGCCTGGCTAATTCTTTGGATTTTTTGGGTAGAGACGAGGTCTCACTATGCTTTCCAGGTTGGTGTTGAACCCCTGGCCTCAGCCTCCCAAACTGTCGGAATTACAGGTGTGAGCCACCGAACTCGGCCTGAATTTCATATAATTCTCACGTGTCACAAAATAGTCATCTTCTTTTGCCTTTTCTCCCAACTATTAAAAAAAAAGTACAAGTTGTTCTTAGTCTGCAGGCAGGCCACACAAAACCGGGCAGAGGTCCAAATGGCCCATGAATTGCAGTTTCCATACTTCTAAATTTAGAACATGAGTTTTCACATTCTTAGTTTTGATTCGGCTGGGCTGGCTTATGTGTGCCAGTAAGTCCTTGTTTTTCCTCACTGGATCTGGGTGGTAGAGGGTCAGTTATATATATCCTCAGTTCATGGCGCTCTGTACTTGCTGGTCCCTGCGAGACCGCTTCTCTTGTCTGTGTTTTTAATTTGTTTCTTTTAATCACCATTCCTTACTTTCATCTCTCCAGTGGCCACCATCCTGGTGTGTTTAATGTGCGCCCTTTGGTTCGTATGATTTTTTTTTTTGAGTTGGATTCTCACTCTGTTGCCCAGGTTGGAGTGCAGTGGCATGCTCACGGCCACCCCAACGTTGACCTGCTAGACTCCAGCGTTCCCTCTGTCTCAGCTTTCCAAGTAGCTGGAACTACAGGCACGCACTACCATGCCCGGCTCATTTAAAAGTTTTTTTTTTTGAGTTGGAGTCTCACTCTGTCGCCCAGACTGGAGTGCAGTGGCCGCTCCCGGCCACCGCAGCCTTGACCCGCTGGGCTCCGGCAATCCTTCTGCCTTAGCCTTCCGAGTAGCTGGAACTACAGGCGCACTACCACGCCTGGCTCATTTTGATTTTTTTATTGTAGAGGTGAGGTTTCGCCAAGTTGCCCAGGCGGGTCTCAAACCCACGGGCTCAGGCAACCCACTCACCTCAGCCTCCCAAAGGCGCGGGATTACAGGCTGAGCCACCGAGCCCGGCTTAAATTTTTTTATTGTAGAGATGAGATCCAAGTTGCCCGGGCTGGTCTCAAACCTTCAGGCTCAGGCAGTCCACTTGCCTCGGCCTCCCAAAGTGCTGTGATTACAGGTTGAGACACTGAGCCCGTCCTGGTTTGTATGATTTGTTGTTGTTGTTGTTGTTTTTTGAGTTGGAGTCTCACTCTGTCACCCAGACTGGAGTGCAGTGGCCGCTCCCGGCCACCGCAGCATCGACTTTCTGGGCTCCGGCAATCCTTCCGCCTCAGCCTTCCAAGTAGCTGGAACTACAGGCAAGCGCTACCACGCCTGGCTAATTTTTTGATTTATTGTAGAGATGAGGTCTCGCCAAGTTGCCTAGGTGGGTCTCGAACCCGCAGACTCAGGCAATCCACTTACCTCAGCCTCTCAAAGGTGCGGGATTACAGGCTGAGCCACCGAGCCCGGCTGATTTTTTGTTGTTAAATTGAGACAAGGTCTTGCTGTGTTTCCCAGAATGGTCTCAAACTCCTGGATTCAAGCAACCCTCTCGCCTCAGCCTCCCAAAGGGCTAGAATTACAGGCATGTGCCACCATATCCGGCTGCTTATAATATTTTAAATTACTTTTTTGTCATAATGAGACATAAAGACTCTGTCTTTATGTCTTATTCTGTTGCCCAGCCTGGAGTATAGTGGTGTGATCATAGCTCACTGCAGCCTTGAACTCTTGGGCTCAAGTAGTCCTCCCTCCTTGGCCTCCTACAGTACTGAGATTACAGGCGTGAGCCACCGTGCCCAGCCTAATGCAACATGTGTCTATGTGTCGGTCTCTTCCCATTGATATTTTTCTAGAACAGTGAGCTCCTTTGGTCCATTTACCACCAACTGCTTAGTACTTGACAGCACATTGCTGATGTCTACACTGTTGCCTTGTTCAATCTGCAGCCTCCCTCGGGGCTACGCCCTTGCCTATCTCGAGAGATCCTCCAGTTAAATCCTTTTTGGAGATCCTTGAAGACTGTGTGACTCTGACTGAACAATGTATGTTTTTCTTTTATGGTGGAAAACAAATGGGACTCATAAATTGTGACCATCTGCTGGGCTCGGTGGCTCAACCTGTAATCCCGGCACTTTGGGAGGCTGAGGTGAGTGGACTGCCTGAGCCCACGGGTTTGAGACCAGCCAGGCAACTTGGCAAGACCTTGTCTCTACAATAAATAAAAAACAAATTAGCTGAGCGTGGTAGTGCATGTCTGTAGTTCCGGCTACTTGGAAGGCTGAGGCAGAAGGATTGCTGGAGCCCAGCAGGCCAACATTGGGGTGGCCGTGAGCGTGCCACTGCACTCCAGCCTGGGTGACGGAGTGAGACTCCAACTAAAAGAAAAAAATTGTGACCATCATCCATTGTTCTGAAATAGGTTCTCAGAAAGAACTGGGCACTCTCATTTTGGAAGACACATTGTATGTACCACAATAAGAAAACACGATTTATCTGTAAAATTCCCATGAAAAGATTTTTTCTCTGGCATATATGATGCTTGTTTGTAGTTTTAATGTCTCTATAGAATAACAAGTAAGCTGCTCATTGCCCCTGTTCATAGGTGCTGTCGAGTTGTGATTGACTATTCCCACTGCCCGTCTTTTTTTTTTTCTTTCTTTTTTTTTGAGTAGAGATCTCATTCTATCACCAAAACTAGAGGGCAGTGTCAGGATCACAGGTCACTGCAGCCTCGACTTTCTGGGCTCAGGTGATCCGTCAGCCTCAACCTCCCGAGTAGCTGGGAGGTACTACTAATTTTTGTAATTTTTTACTTTGTAGAGACAGGGTCTCACTATGTTGCCTAGGCTGGTCTTGAACTCCTAGGCTCAACCAATCTTCTCGCCTTAGCCTCCCAAAGTGCTGGGATGACAGGCGTGAGCCACCGTGCCCAGCCTGCCCATCATTTTTCCCCCAGGAAGGCCATCCATGGGGGAGTTCCCTCACTCCTCAGCCTTGATGGAATCTCTCAGGCAGGCCCACCAAGCTTGGCGGTGGGAGGTGGGCAACCCTCTATGGGTCTGCCCCTAGGAGACAGCAGGCCACAGTCTCCCGCCACACCCTCTCTACGACGCAGGTGGTGCGGCCCTAACGGCCCATGAGACTCCAGCAAAGGAGGCCAGAGGGGCGAGAACCAAGCCTTGATGGGCTCCGTCTCTAGGTGTTCCAGACGGTTGTTTTCTTTGCTTATCACAAAGTTGACAAGTTGGCCTGGACCAGAGAAGCTAGCTCATCACCCTTGATTCTGCTCAGAGTCAGAGCTCTCCCTGCCCCAGCACTTAGTCCAGTGCCTGACAGTGGGAGTCTAGAGCCTGAGAGTGGGGCCTCAATCCAGGTCTTTCTCTGTCACCCAGGCTGGAGTGCAATGGCACAATCACGGCTCACCGCAGCCTCGACCTCCTGGGCTTAGGCGATTCTTCTGCCTCAGCCTCCCAAGTAGTTGGGACTATAGGCATACACTACCCTGCTTAGCTAATGTTTTGATTTTTTTTGAGGAAGGCTAGTCTCAAACGCCGGGACCCAAGCAGACCTCCCACCTTGGCCTCCCAAAGTAGTGGGATTACGGGCATGAACCACTGTGCCAGCCTTCACTCAAATTCTTCTGCATCCCTAGGCCTAGATTTCTTCATCTATAAGATGGAATGCATCCCAGTTCTGCCTTCTATGATAGCTGTATGGACTTATTGAACTGCCTATAAAATACTTAGCAGAGTGCTTGGCTTAGAGTAAGAGTTCATTAAATAATATCCCTAGAAATAGTAACGATAACCGGGTGTGGTGGCTCACAGTTGTAATCCCAGCTCTTTGGGAGGCAGAGGTGAGAGGATTGCCTGAGCCCAGGGGTTCGAGACCAGCCCAGGCAACTTGGCGAGACCTCATTTCTGCAATAAATCAAAAAATTAGCCGGGTGTGGTGGTGTGTGCCTGTAGTTTCAACTACTTGGAAGGCTGAGGTGGAAGGGTCACCTGAGCCTAGCAGGTTAAGGTCACGGTGGCTGTGAGTGTGCCACTGCATTCTAGCATTCTAGCTTGGATGACAGAGTGAGACTCCTACTCAAAAAAAGAAAAAGAAAAAAAAAGAGAAAGGAAAGAACCAATAATAAGGCAGAGACCCCAGCCAAGAAGAAACCCAGGTTTGCACTTAGCACTTTGAAATGACAGAGAGGGAGACCCATTGTCCCCTGCAGGTCTGGGCACAGGCTTGTGAAGCCTGGCTGACTTTGGGCTGTCTGGGCAGGGGTTGGGCACATGTCCAGCTGAGCTGATAACCAGAGACTGCTGGGCTGCACCTTCCTAGCCGAGCCCTGCTCCTGGTTCCAAGGTCTCCTGTCGCCTCTGATGACTCTGTTCTTTGTTTTGCAGCCAGAGCCCAAGCCTGGAGATCTGATTGAGATTTTCCGCCCTTTCTACAGACACTGGGCCATCTACGTTGGCGATGGCTACGTGGTCCACCTGGCCCCCCCAAGTAAGGGCACACAGAGCCTCACTGTGTTGGGCCCAGGGCCTGGGAAGAGGGGTTGGGGGAGTTATGGGTAATTCTTGCTTCCTGGTGGGTGGTTTGTTTCAAGAAGGCACTTCGGTAAGGGGCAGTGGTTTTCTTTTTCCTTTTTTTTTTGAGTTGGAGTCTCACTCGGTCGCCCAGACTGGAGTGCAGTGGCCGCTCCCGGCCACCGCAGCCTCAACCTGCTCGGCTCCGGTGATCCTTCCGCCTCAGCCTTCCGAGTAGCCGGAATTACAGGCACGCGCTACCACGCCCGGCTGATTTTTTGATTTATTGTAGAGATGAGGTCTCGCTGCCCAGGTGGGTCTCGAACCCGCGGGCTCAGGCAATCCACTCACCTCAGCCTCCCAAAGGCGCGGGATTACAGGCTGAGCCACCGAACCCGGCTTAGGGGCAGTGGTTTTCAAAGTCTGCCCCTTGGAACCCCAGGGGGTTTTGCAGAGGGGCTGAGGTGGGCGTCCAGGGTGCAGCTCTGCTTTTTTGTGTTTTATGTACTATGACTTTATCTATATATAGCTCTTTCTTTTTTTTTTTTTGAGTCAGAGTCTCACTCTGTCACCCAGGCTGGAGTGCAGGGGCACACTCATGGCCACCGCAGTCTTGACCTGCTGGGCTCAGGCGATCCTTCCATCTCGGCCTCCCAAGTAGCTGGGACTACAAGCACATGCCACCACATGTTTGTTTGTTTGTTTGTTTTTTGAGTTGGAGTCTCACTCTGTCGCCCAGACTGAAGTGCAGTGGCACACTCACGGCCACCGCAGCCTTGACCTGCTGGGCTCCAGCGATCCTTCCACCTCAGTCTCCCAAGTAGCTGGAACTACAGGTGTGCGCTACCATGCCCGGCTAATTTTTGATATATTGTAGAGATGAGGTCTTGCCAAGTTGCCCGGGCTGATCTCGAACCCATGGGCTCAGGCTGTCCATTCTCCTCGGCCTCCCAGAGGGCTGGGATTACAGACTGAGCCACTGAGCCCGGCCTCTGACTCTTTCTTTGCTCTGCTGCTCGAGTACCTGTCATCATGACTCTCAGAAGGCCTTCCACATCAAGACAAAGCCCAGGCATCATGTTCCCATCACAGCTCACTTGGCTTCTCTGGAGCCTTTGAGGCAAGTGGCCTCTCTTGCTCTCCACCTGGCTCCTGTCTGCCCTCCTCTCCCACTGGGCCCTTCCCTCTTGGTCTCTCGGGTGGTCTCTTCCCCCTCTCCCATAGCGCTAAATGGAGCTCAGGTGATTTCATCGGGTCCCTTGGCTTCCAACCCCTTCTATTTGTCTGTGGTTCCTGAGACATCTGCTCAGCTTGGTAACCTTGGCATCTCCCCTTGGGTGTCTAATGGCACCTTGAACTTGACATACCCCAAATGGAGGACTCCAGTAGATGACACCATCCAGCCGCTCAGGCCGAGAACCTAGGAGTCATTCATTCTCCATCCTTTTCGCCCTGTGTTTCAGCCATCAGGGAATCCTGTTGACTTCATCTCGGAAACAGATCCCGGATCTGATCCCTTCTTAGCACCCCCCCCCCGCAGCACCCCTGGTGTGAGGGACCACCTTCCTTCCCCTGGTGCTGCTGCAGTGTCTCTGCCTCTTGCCACTTGTGGGCGGTCTCTCCTTCATGGCAGCCAGTGTGATCCTTCTGAAGTGTCAGTCAGATCCGTGCTATGTTCCTATTGGAGGAGCTGCATGGGAGCAGGGTGGGGCCAACGCCATGATATAGTACTATCGGACGCAAAACAAAGCTGGCTACGGATTGGAGGCTTGCAGGTTTGAAATTCACACGCGGGAAGGTTTGAAATTCGCGTGCGCGGGGAGTTGTGCTCACAGAAACCGGGATCTAAGACCTTTGTTGTCTAGTGTGTCGGCGCCATTTTGGGAGCCACCCCTCTGGTCGCTTCCTGCACCCTTCAACTCCTCTCTTGAAAATATGATGGACCTTCTCACTAAACGTAGAGTGAGGTTCATGGTTTGTCCTGTGACTTGTGGGGCCCAGCGTGGTCTGGCCTCTGCCTGCCTGTCTGGACCTTGTCTTCTTTTATTTTCTCCTGGGTCTCTGAACTCCAGCCATGTCAGCTGCCTTTCGAGTGCGCTGAGCTCTTTCTTTCCCAGATCTGTGCCCTGGCTGTTCCTTCTGCTGGGGGCGTTCTTCCCCAGAGCACTCAGCTTCTTCAAGCTTTGGATCAGATGCCCTTTCCTCAAGGTGACTTCCCCAGTTCAAGCCATGGCCGTCTCTCCTGGTCATCCTCTCTGTGTTACTTCACCTGGTCTTCTCCATAGCATTCGTCAATACCTGAGCATATCTTTTTTTTTCTTTATTTTTGGAACATATCTTATTTTGTCCATTTGTTCGTTGTCCATGTTCTCTCCGTAGAATGAAAATTGCTCGCCAGCAGGTCCTGTCTAGTCGTACCACTGACGCCAGCACCTTGGACAAGGTCCGGCACCTGTGGGGCCTCGGTCTGGCGTGGCTGCCTGGGGCAGGTTAGCTGGCGGGTGGGGGACAGGGGAAGGCGTGGACAAGTGGACAGGTGTGTCACTGATCATTGGGTGAGTGATGCTCCTTCAAGGGAAAAGACTCTTCTCCCTGCAGCTTCTCATTCGAGCGTCACAAGAATCCTATGGGATGGATGAGGCAAGGAGGTTTGACCTGCTGCTGAAGAAACTGTAGAATCAAAGTTGGCAGGAAGCTCAGTGAACTTTCAGAAGCACTCGGCCTGTGACAGACATCGGTGAAGGCACCTTCTGCAGCTGAATCCTTTAACCCGCACAGCTCCTCGTGTGGTGGGACTGTTACTGTCCCTGTCCTGCAAGCACGTGGGGGCTCAGGGAAGTTAAGGAGCTTGCCCAAGGTCACATAGTGGGTAAGAGGCCTGGCAGGCTCTTCGAACCCAGACGGTCTGATTTCATTCTGTGTCTTTCACCACCAAGCTCTACTGGCCAGTCTGTGTTCTCCCCAAATTCAGTCACTGATTCTTTGCCATAGCCACATGCCTGTTTTTGTTTGTTTGTTTGGGGTTTTTTTGAGTCAGTCTCTCTCTGTCGCCCAGGCTGGAGTGTAGTGGCATGCTCACGGCTTACTGCAGCCTCGAGCTCCTGGGCTTAGACTACCCTTCTGCCTCAGCCCCTGGAGTAGCTGGGACTACAGTCACGCACCACCACGCCTGGCTGATCTTTTCGATTTTTTTGTAGAGTTGAGGTCTCGCTATGTTGCCCACGCTGGTCTCGAACTCCTGGGCTCAAGCGATCCTCCCACCTCAGCCTTCCAAGTAGCTGGGATTACAGGTGTGAGCCACTTCATCCAGCTTTACATGTCTTTTCTACAACTGTTTACTTAATATTTTCTTTAATAGAATCACTTAAAAAAAATGAAACTAGCCAGGCTTGGTGGCTCAGCATGTAATCCCAGCACTTTGGGAGCTCCGAGGAGAGTGGATTGCCTGAGCGCATGAGTTTGAGACCAGCCCAGGCACCCTGGTGAGATCTTGTTTCCACAGTCAATCAAAAATTAGCTGGGTGTGATTAGTGTGCTCCTGTACCCCGGTACGGGTCCTTGTAAGGCTGAGGTGGAAGGATCACTGGAGCCCAGCAGGTCGACTCTGGGGGCCTGTGAGCATGCCACTGCATTGCAGCCTGGGGTGACGGCGTGAGCTTGCCCAAGGTCATATAGTGGGTAAGAGGCCTGGCGGGCTTCGAACCCAGGCAGTCTGATTTCATTCTGTGTCTTTTCACCACCAAGCTATACTGGCCAGTGTAAAAGGCGCTTTACATGACTATGTTGGTATGTATTTGTGTATCAGTTTTGGTATGCACTTGGTGATTCCCACAGTATACGATTCAGCAGAGTTAAGTGACAAGTCCAGGTCACTCAGCTGAGCAGTGGTGGAGCCCAACTCAGAACCCAGAGTTTCTGACCAATCCAGTGCACATGGCCCTGCCCTCCTGGGAGGCTGCTAGGTAGGCGTTTAAGGGAGCCCTCCTTCTCAGGTGTTGACCCTGAACTTGCATGACCCTGGGAGTTGGAACTTCCTTCAATGGGCTCAGGGCAACTTGCTTGCCTCAGGCTAGTCCCAGCCCTGTCACCCTGTCTCCCACTGGCCTCAGGAGTTTACTCTCGCCACAGACTCAGGGGTCAGCGAAGGCACCCTCCTCTTTTACTGACATTGAATCCCTCAAGCACCACCTGCGCTATTATTGGCAAGTCTGAATTCCCTGATTTTTGACAGTCGCAGCACTGAACTCAGGGTGAAGGAGTTTAGTTACCTTTGGGAAGCCAAGCAGAGTAGGACCTGGGATCCGGTCATTGTTTGTTGCTGTTACACGGTATCACCGTTGAAGATGGGTCCTGCTCAGCTTTGTTTTTGTTTTAGTTTTGGGGTCAGAGTCTCACTCTGTCACCCAGACTGGAGTGCAGTGGCACAATCACAGCTCATCACAGCCTTGGTCTCTTGGGCTCAGGAGGTCCTTCCATCTTAGCCTCCCGAGTAGCTGGGGCATGTGCCTCCATGCCCGGCTAGTTTGTTTTTTTTTTTAATTTGGAGTCTCACTCTGTCGCCCAGACT
>NW_007259792.1:170007-176675 GCF_000164805.1 Carlito syrichta
TTTTGAGTTGGAGTCTCACTCTCTCACCCAGACTGGAGTGCAGTGGCCGCTCCCGGCCACTGCAGCCTCAATCTGTGGGCTCCAGCAATCCTTCCGCCTCAGCCTTCCAAGTAGCTGGAACTGCAGGCGCGCACTACCATACCCGGCTCATTTTGATTTGTTGTAGAGATGAGGTCTCGCCAAGTTGCCCAGGCGGGTCTCGAACCCGGCAATCCAGTCACCTCAGCCTCCCAAAGGCGTGAGAACCCGTCTAGTTTTTAAATTTTTTTGTAGAGATGAGGTCTCGCTATGTTGTCCAGGCTGGTCTGGAATTGTGGGTTCAAGTGATTCTCCTGCTTTGGCCTCCTAAAGTGCTGAGACTACAGGCGTGAGGCACCGCACCAGGTTGACCTTTCCACATCTTGCGGTGCCAAGGGAAGATGCCCATCTTGGGGCCAGCGCTGAGCTCTGTGGTCCTGCCCAGGTCCAATCGTTCTGTTTCTTCTCTGTGGACCCCCAGGTGAAGTCGCGGGGGCTGGTGCGGCCAGCGTCATGTCCGCCCTGACTGACAAGGCCATCGTGAAGAAGGAACTGCTGTACGATGTGGCCGGGAGAGACAAGTACCAGGTCAACAACAAACACGATGACAAGTACTCACCGCTGCCTCCCAGCAAAATCGTCCAGCGTGCGGAGGCGCTGGTGGGGCAGGAGGTCCTCTACAAGCTGACCAGCGAGAACTGCGAACACTTCGTCAACGAGCTGCGCTACGGGGTTGCCCGCAGTGATCAGGTGCATCCCCAGCCGGTGTCCCCTTCCCCAGGATCCAGACCGTTTCCTCACCTGGCAGCAGCATGGGTGTGGGGCACGATAGAGGCATGAGCGAGATGAAACAGAGACAGAATTCCTGCCCCTGAGGGTGCCACCTTTGGGTGGGGACGAGGGTGGAGAGGGAGACAGGCCATTGGGCTAATGCAGATCAATGTGGCTGGGGGGCCTGGAAGGAGGTCACAGACACGATCATCACCCCCGTCGACGTGTCCATGGCGGCCCAGCCCGAGATGGTCCGCCTCAACCCTAGAAGTAGGTTTTCTATTTCTTTTTTTGAGTTGCAGTCTCACTCTGTCACCCAGGCTGGAGTGCAGTGGCACACTCACGGCCACCCTAGTGTTGACCTTCTGGGCTCCGGCAACCCTTCCTTCTCAGCCTTCCAAGTAGCCGGAACTATAGGCACATACTATCATGCCCAGTTAATTTTTGACATATTGTAGAAACAAGGTCTCACCAAGTTGCCTGGGCTGGTCTTGAACCTGCGGGCTTAGGCAATCCACTCACCTTGGCCTCCCAAAGCGCTGGGATTAAAGGCTAAGCCACCAAGCCCAGCCTCTTCTTTCTTTCCTTTCTTTGTTCATCCGTTGAGGTCTCACTCTGTTGCCCAAGCTGGAGTGCAGTGGAACGATCATGGTTCACTGCAGCCTCAACCTCCTGGGCTCAAGTGACCTCCTGCCTTTGCCTCCTGAGTAGCTGGGACTACATGTAAGCACCACCACACCTGGCTAATTTTTTGTGTTTTTAAATTTTCGTGGAGACTGGGTCTAGCAATGTTGTTAGACTGGTCTCAAACTCCTGGGCCCCAGCCATTCTCCTGCCTCGGCCTCCCAAGTGCTGGGATGACAGGCGTGAGCCACCACTTTATAGATTAGGAAACGGAGGCTCACAGAGTTTAAGTGACTACTTTACTTCCATTCATTTCATCAAACAAAACTTTGTTAGGTCTGCAGACCTGGCGCCCTTCTGTTCTTGTGCGGAGGTGGGATTTGCTGCCTGGGTCTGTGTGACACAGCCTGGTGGTGCTTGCAGACAGCACTGTCCTCAGTCCTGTTGAACCCCAAGGATGAATCCTGGAGACCCCTGGGGATGCAACTTTATTCGCCCACTTGGTTTGATTTTGGCCACTGCCCCTCTCTTCTCGGAATCTCCTTTTCTCTCCCCATTGTTTTTGACTTTCTCTCCTACTTTTATTCCCCTACTTCACTTTTTTTTGGTAAGAACATTATTACATTATTATTATTATTGGTGAATTCTTATTACATGGCTGTTGACACAAAAGAATATGGTTTTGTCCCCACCAAATGATGAGGTTAAGATCTGTCAGGTTGTTTACTTTTATTACATTTTTATTTTTTTATTTTTATTTTTGAGTTGGAGTCTCACTCTGTCACCCAGACTGGAGTGCAGTGACCGCTCCTGGCCACCGCAGCCTCGACCTGCTGGGCTCCGGCGATCCTTCCGCCTCAGCCTTCCGGGTAGCTGGAACTACAGGCATGCGCTACCACGCCCGGCTAGTTTTTGATTTATTGTAGAGACGAGGTCTTGCCAAGTTGCCCAGGCGGATCTCGAACCTGCGGGCTCAGGCAATCCATTCCCCTTGGCCTCCCAAAGTGCTGGAATTACAGGCTGAGCCACTGAGCCCGGCCGAGAGGAACTTTATTATCACCTGTATATTGTCAGGCTTTTTTTTTTTTTTGAGTCAGAGTCTCACTCCACCACCCAGGCTGGAGTGCAGTGGCACAGTCATGGCCACCACAGCCTCGATCTGCTGGCCTCAAGCTATCCTTCCACCTCAGCCTTCCAAGTAGCTGGGACTATAGGTGCGCGCCACCACACAAGGCTGATTTTTAAATTTTTTTGTAGAGATGAGGTCTCATCTTGTTGCCCAGGCTGGTCTTGAACTCCTGGGCTCAAGCAGTTCTCTTGCCTCAGCCTCCTGTAGTGCTGGGATTGCAGGTGTGAGTCAACGTGACTGGCCTGAATATTGTCAGGTTCAAAAGACAATGCAATGAAGGAAGGAATCTGGGGTGTGATGGCACTTGTTAGCACATCGTCCCTTGTGGATAATGGCCTTCAAAACACTTGTCTCTTGAGTCACACCTGATGGCGCAGGGCTGTCATCCTGGTTTCTCCCTTTTCTGGCACCCTAGAGATTCCTTTCAGTTCTCGCCTGAGTTGATGCCTTTATCCTCTGTGGCTCACATCTTTCCCTTGTTTTGGTTTACTCTCTTGTTTTGGTGAACTACTTCCCCCAATATTTTACTGAGATATACTACTTTTCTTTTTCTGAGTTACAGTCTCACTCTGTCGCCCAGGCTGGAGTGCTGTGACACACTCATGGCGTTGACATACTGGGCTCTGGCGATCCTTCCACCTCAGTTTTCCAAGTAGCTGGAACTACAGGCACACGCTACCTCACCCGGCTAATTTTTGATCTATTATAGAGATGAGGTCTCACCAAGTTCCCCAGGCTGGTCTTGAACCCGTGGTCTCAGGCAATCCACTCGCCTCAGCCTCCCAAAGTGCTGGGATGACAGGCTGAGCCACTGAATCCGGCTGACATAGTCCATTTTAAAAAGACCTCACATGCCTAAAATGTCTTCCTTTTATCCTCACATTTGATTGAGAGTTTGAATGGATATAGAATTCTAGGTTGGAAAAAATGTTTTTCAGAATTTTGAAGGCATTGCTTTATTTTCATCTAGCTTTTGCTGTTGTGGTAGAGAAATCTAAAACGGTTCTCATTTTTTATCCTTTGTGTGTGGTTTATTTATGTTTTCCAGAAGCTTATAGAATCTTCTCTTTATCCTCAGTGCTCTGAAATTTTACTGTGATATCCCTGATGTGTGGTCTGTTTTTATGTATCGTGCCAAGGCACTCGGTTACTCCTTTCCATCTAGAAACTCACTTCCTTTGATTCTGGGAAGTTTTCCATTTTGTCTTCTCTGGAACATTGATTGTTAGGCTGTTAGACCCCTAGACTGCTCCTCTGATTTTCTTTTTTTTTTTAGTTGGAGTCTCACTCTGTCGCCCAGACTGGAGTGCAGTGGCTGCTCCCGGCCACCGCAGCCTCGACCTGCTGGGCTCTGGCGATCCTTCCGCCTCAGCCTTCCAAGTAGCCGGAATTACAGGCACGCGCTACCACGCCCAGCTGATTTTTTGATTTATTGTAGAGATGAGGTCTCGCTGCCCAGGCGGGTCTCGAACTCGCGGGCTCAGGCAGTCCACTCACCTCAGCCTCCCAAAGGCGCGGGATTACAGGCTGAGCCACTGAGCCCGGCTTTCCTCTGATTTTCTTATCTTCTCTTTCCTGTATTCCATTTATTTATGTTTTTATAGTTGAAAACTAACATTCATTGCTAGATTTAGGTATAAAAGAAGTTTTTTTAAAAGAACATTGACAACATAAAAAAGAGACTTAAGCTAAACAAAATCTGATTTTATCATTGGTGATATTATGTCACATTTGAGGTTCTTACTCACCCATAGTGTTTATTACTTCAGGTAAATTTTTATACACCTCTGTAGCAATAAACACCTAAATAGATTGCAGTACAACCTTAGGAAGCAATAAGATACTCTGTGAAATTCGGGCTATCAGACTGGGTGTGGTGGCTCATGCCTATAATCCTAGCACTTTGGGAGGCAAAAGTGAGAGGATTGCTTAAGCCCAGGAGTTTGAGACTAGCCTAAGCAACATAGTGAGACCTCATCTTCACCAAAAAAAAAATAAAAATAAAATAAGTAAAATTAGTTGAACATGGTGACACGCACCTGTAGTCCCAGCTACTCAGGAGGCTGAGGCAGGACTGCCTGAACCCAGGAGATCAAGGCTGTGGTGAACTGTGATCATGCCACTGCACTCCAATCTGGGCGACAGAGTGAGGCTCTGAATCCAGAAAAAGAAAAAAGGAATAATTGAGGATGTCACATTTAGAGTATTTGGTAGGTTTACAAAATATATTCTAATCATCTCATTTTAGTTATTCTTTCAGCGGTTATTAGTAACACAAAGAACAGACCCCAAGTTTATAAGAATTTTGTATCTCTTCACATGGCTCTTTGCGCTATGATTGCCATGTTTCCTAGCTTTGGCCCCCTCCCCTAATTTGGGGAGGTGAATCGCCTCACTCTAATTTACTTTCTAATAAACTATTTTCCAATCTAAAAAACTTTTCGCTGGGCTTGGTGGCTCAACCTGTAATCCCGTGCCTTTGGGAGGCTGAGGTGAATGGATTGCCTGAGCCCGTGGGTTCGAGACCCTCCTGGGCATCGAGACCTCATCTCTATAATAAATAAAAAATTCTGCAGGTGTGGTAGTGCGCGCCTGTAGTTCCGGCTACTCGGAAGGCAGAGGCAGGAGGATCGCCGGAGCCCAGCAAGTCGAGGCTGCGGTGGCCGGGAGCGGCCACTGCACTCCAGTCTGGGCGACAGAGTGAGGCTCCAACTCAAACAAACAAACAAACAAACAAACAAATTTTCTTATATCAAGACAAAATTATTACATAATTTAGTAAAATACATTGTCATTAAGCACAATGTTATTTAGAATTAAATAAAATTCCAAATCTTAGTGAAATAACTGAGAAAAAAACCTTTTCTATTATTTACTCTTTTGCAAACAGTAATTCAATTCTTCAAATTAGACACATCACATCTTTCTTCTGTATTTTTAGTGCTGTGTGCGCACCTGCCCATTCTCTTGAAAAAGGCAACACGGACAACCCCCTGGGTCCCCTCCTATTCTGGGAGCTTTTCTGTCCTTTCATTAAATCCTGTTTTCCAAAAAAAAAAGAAAAAGAAAAGAAAAAGGCAATACAGTAACAGCACAACACTGAAACAGCATGAACCATCCTACTTGACCTCATCACAGAAAATGAAACCAGAATATTCGATGAAACAGAAGATGCCATCTTAATGGTTTCTAAAGATTTCCGCCTTTATTTCATGGTCTGCCATGGAGGTTTCTCAGCCTCAGCCCCATGGATGATTGGTGCCAGATGGTGCTTCATTGTCGTGACCTGTCCTGGGCATTGTCCACTAGATACCAGTGGCACCCCACCCCCAGGCGTGAGAGCCAAAAACTTCTGTAGACATCGTCACCTTTTCCCCAGAGGGCAATGCTGTCTCCACTTGAGAACTACTGGCCTGAGTGAGGAATGATCATAACGGGTGCTGAGAGCTGAATTAGAACGTAACTTCTACGTGTGCTCTGTCCCACTGGGGATGGTGGGTTTAGTGCAAATGGAAAAATGTCTGCTGGGGCTTTTCTTTGTAAGCTCTGTCACAGACGCACCTCTCCTTTTCATTGAATTCATGAGGGCGCTTGTTACTTGTTTTTGAGAATCTGGTCATTGTTTATTTGTGCTGAGTTCTTTGAAACAGACTTGATTTCCCCTCATCTAACTTCTCAGAAAGAGAAACAAGCCTTCAAGTAGCTGGAACTATAGGCACGCACTACCATGGGGAAAAAAAATAAAAGGAAGAGAAATTGGCTGGGCGTGGTGGCTCATGCCTATAATCCCAGCACTTTGGGAGGCCGAGGTGGGAGGACTGCTTGAGGCCATGAGTTCGAGACTAGTCTGGGCAATGTAATGAGACCACATCTCTACCAAAAAAATAAAAAATGAGCCAGGTGTGGTGGTGTGCGCCTGTAGTCCCAGCTACTTGAGAGGCTGAGGGGGAGGGGTTGTCTGAATTTAGGATGTTGAGGCTGTGGTCAACTGTGACTGCGCTTTAGCCTGGGCAACAGAGTGAGATCCCGACTCAAAAAAAAAAAAAGAAGAGAAAAGAAAAGAGAAACAATTTATTTTTTAATTTATTATTATTATTATTTTTTTGAGTTGGAGTCTCACTCTGTC
>NW_007259792.1:176731-182986 GCF_000164805.1 Carlito syrichta
GCTCAGGCAATCCACTCACCTCAGCCTCCCAAAGGCGTGGGATTACAGGCTGAGCCACCGAGCCCGGCTGAGAAACAATTTAAAATGTAATTTGTGGTTTATGTGCCTGAATACTCTAAAACAAAGTTCTACTTTCTGTACTCACAATGAACTTTTATCTGAATCAGATAAAAAAAATAAGTAAAATAAGTATATATTTTATTTTATTTTTTGAGTCAGGGTTTTGCTATGTCATCCAGGCTGGAATGCAGTGGCATGATCATGACAGCTCAGAGCAGACTTCTGGGCCTGAGTGATCCTTCCATCTCAGCCTCCCAAGTACCTGGGACTACAGGCGTGCACCACCACACCTAGCTAACTTTTTTTTTAGCTTTCGGTATGTTGCCCAGGCTAGTCTCAAACTTCTGGGCTCAAGCAGTCTTCCTGCCTCTGCCTCCCAAAATGCTGGGATTATAGGCATGAGCCACTTCGCCCAGCCACCACTTCTTTAATCCATTTATAACATCGCTGAAAATGAAAGACTGACTCATCATAATCAAAGTTTCTGTTTCCAAGAAACAGTTCAGACTTTACTAAATCAGGGCTTTGCTCAGAAGAGCTACGTACCATACATGGCTGAATGTCTGCAGTCCAGTAGAATTTCTTTAGTTCTTTAAAAAGAAAAAAAAAAGATTCCTTAGCATTTCTAGTGAGGGACAGTTTTATCTTTCACAATATTCTGATTTAAGACCTGGGGCACACACCATGCAGCCCATTTTCATTATCAGAAATTCTGTAACATGACCACAGTGGCTGGCTGGACCTCTCAGCCTTCAAGAAAATGTCCGGTGACATCTGAAGGTGGCACTGACTCTTAGATACTTTTCCCCACAAAGTTTACACTATGACTAAGTAGATACCACTTTCTTGTATTTGATCACAGCTTTATGTACAAAGCATGACCACAGACAATGAGGTTGTTGTTTTCCTTGACAAAGTATTTTTTGTATGATCAGTTGCATCAGTATTTGTTTTCACACTATGAGGTTCTGTAAGGAACTAGGGATGTGGGGGTGGGGTGGGGAAGGGGTGGGGTGGGTGGTGGCTCTTACCCATAATCCCAGCACTTTGGCTCGAGACCAGGAGTTCAAAACCAGCCTGGGCAACACAACCAGACCCTCTATCTACCAAAAAAAAAAATAGCCAGGCATGGTGGCATCCACCTGTAGACTCAGGAGGCTGAGGTGGGAGGAACACTTGAGTCCGGGAGCAGGAGGATGCAGTGAGGCTGATGGCACCACTGTACGCCAGCCTGGGTGACAAAGTGAGACTCTGTTTCTAAAATAAATAACTAAAAATACAAAGAGAACAATAGTAAAAAGAACTAAGAATATCTTTTTCCTCCTACATTCCCTGCAAACCATTGCTCCCACCTGACAGAGTTTAGCAAGGAAAACACTGGATGCGAGCGTTTTATATATGCAAGTTAGCCTTACAGCTGCCCCCGGACCATGTCTAATTACTTTTTAGAGGAAGGTTTAAAGACTGATCTACATTCAGACCTCAGGTTGGTAGCTGTATCCAAACTTTTGTCATTATGAAGTACATCTGTTAAAACTTCTTTATGACCAATGTAGAAAAGAGTTTGGAGGTCAATGGTTAAATTAAAAAAAAAAAAAAATATATATATATATATATATAAAATATGACAACATTTTTTTTTTTTGGAGTTGGGATCTTGCTCTGTTGCCCAGGCTGGAATGCAATAGCGTTATCAGGGCTCACCACAGCCTTGACCTCCTGGACTCATGCAATCCTTCTGTCTCAGCTTCTTAAGTAGCTGGGGATACAGGCATATACCACCATGCTCAGATAATTTTTTGTTTGTTTGATTTTGAGTCAGTGTCTCACTCTTGCCCAACCAAAAAAAAAAAAAAAAAAAAAAAACAAATGTGTCCAGCATTCTGTGTATAACATCAGGAAACAACCCAGTGTAACTAACAACATAAGGTGCCCAGAACTAACATCTTAGCTGCCAGAACTCATGATGACAAAACACAGTGGAGGGTTGCAAAGTGTTGTGATAGTTTCCTTTCTAATTTGGGGAGTAGGGGGTTTTTTGGAAGATAAATGATTACTGCCTGATACTGCTTGGTTTTCTTTGTACCTATTGTTGGTTCTTCCCACACCGTCCAATTTACTCGCAGTGCAATTCTCCACAAGGGAAATCTCATCCCATCGTCTATTGGTTTCCGCACATTTTCCTTGGGCACATCCATCTCAGAGAGGGTCCTTCTCTTTCTATGTGTGCTAGTTGTTCCTTGGCCAGCTGTGTGCCTGTCATCCTGGGACATCCCGTTGCTGTCATCCTTGGGGTATCCTTTCCTTCTCTTGGATTGCATTCCCTGATGCCATGATTTCTTTGCTTTTTATCTTTTGTGTTGAATCAGAGTCTCACTCTCACCCAGGCTGCAGTGCAGTGGTAGGATCACAGGTGTGGTGTGTATGTGTAGTTCCTGTTACTTGGAAGGCTGAGGCGGAAGGATTGCCAGAGCCCAGCAGGTCGGATCACAGCTCACTGCAGCCTCCAACCCCTAGACTCAAGCGATGAACCCTCCTTAGCCTTCCAAGTAGCTGGGACTACAGGCACATGCCACCATGCCTGGCTAATTTTTTGTAGAGACGAGGTCTTCCTATGTTTTCCAGGCTGGTCTGGAACTTCTGGTTTCAAGCAGTCCTCCCACCTTGGCCTCCCTAAGTGCTGGGCCTCTTTCTTTCTTTTTTTTTGAGTTGGAGTCGCACTCTGTTGCCCAGGCTGAAGTGCATCACCCCACCATCAACCTGCTGGGCTCTGGCGATCTTTCCGCCTCATCCTTCCAAGTAGCTGGAACTACAGATGCACACCACAATACCTGGCTAGTTTTTGTGATTTAGTGTAGAGATGAGGTCTGCCCAGGCTGGTCTCGAACCCCCAGGCTCAGGCAATCCCCTCGCCTCAGCCTCCCAAAGTGCTGGGATTACGAACTGAGTCACCGCACCTAGCCCGTCTTCCTTCTTTTAAGAAACTTTGTGATGGCATTGGGCCCTGATGGGTCACCTGAGATAATCATGCAAACTGATTAGCAGCCCTGGTGCCATCTGCAACCTTAATTTCCCTTTGCCATGTAGCATGACATATGTATCTATAGGTACCTGGACGGAGGTCACGGACATCTTTAGGGGACTGTTATTCTGCCTATACCCGCTACTAAAGTATCATTCCAGGACCTCCTTTTGCTGACACTCTAGGGAGATTCTTTGCTTTTCTCTCCTGTACTGGAAGCCCCATTTCTGTTTCTCCCATCTTTTTCTTTCTTTGTTTACTCCCTTGTTTTGGTGAAAGCTTTTTTAGGAAAAGCATGCAGGGGAGGTAGATAGAATTCTGAGACTCTATATGTCTGAATTATTTTTATTTTACTCCCTCATTTGATTTTTTTGAAATTCAGTTTTAGTTTTAGAGACAGAGTCTTGCTGTGTCACCCAGGCTGGAGTGCAGTGGTATGATCATAGCTCACTGCGGCCTCAAACTCCTGTGGTCAAGTGATTCTCTTGTCTCAGCTTCCCAAGTACCTGGGACTACAGGTGCACCACCACTATGCCTGGCCTATTTTTAACATTGTTTGTAGAGATGGGGTCTCACTATATTGCCTAAACTTGTCTTGAATTTATGGCCTCAAATGATCCTTCTGCCTTGGTCTTTCAAAGCACTGAGGTTACAGACATGAGCCACCACACCTGGCCTCACCTGATTGGGTAGTTTGGGTATAGTATTCCAGGTTAGAAATTGGTTGACTTGAGAGTTTTGGAGGCATTGTCTCATGGTCTTCTTGCTTTTAACATTGCTTTTGAGAAAACTGAAGCCATCCCAATTCCTGATTTTTTTTTTCTTTCCGTTTTTCTCCTCGGCTCCAGAGGATGTATTATCTTTTCTATACTCAGTGTTCAAAAACTACGCAGTAATGTGCCTTGGTGTAGGGCTACTTTTACCTATTAAGTTCATAGAAAATCAAAACATGATAGAAAGGACAAACTCAATAGAAAGGATCAAAAATGAAGTTCAGGAAGTCTCTCAAAAGGAACAGCAAAAAGATAAAGAAATAGAAAACAGAATCAAAGATTTTAAAAATAGAAAATAATACAGTTAAACATTTGAATGGTAGACATTCCAGAAACAAACATAGGAGAGAAGAACAAGGAGAAAAATATTTCATTAAAATCTATTAGAGCAAAAAGATGTACAGATTCAAATGAAAGGTGTGCTAAATTTTATCTATTTTTATTATTTTTTCTTTTTTAATTTGAGATGAGGTCTCACTATGTTGCCTAGGCTCGTTCCAATGCCTGGCCTCAAGCAATCCTTCCACCTCACCTCCCAAAGTGTTGGGATAATAGGCATGAGCCACCATGCCTGGCTTATATTGTTTTTATAGTACCATGTTCTTATTTATTGGATGCAAGATATTCTCTAATCTCTAATGACAGTATTTAAAAGAATATTTTATTTTCTAGAAAGGGTTTCATTTCTTCAGATTACTTTTTTTTTTAGATTAGAAAATATAGTTTATTTAGAAAGCAAATTAGAGAGAGGAAGAGAGAAAGAAAGAGGAGATTCACCTCCCCAGGGTAGGGAAGAGGGCCAAAGCCAAGAAACATGGCAGCGGCCATAGCTAAAGAGCACATGGCCACACCAGAGTCTAGGAAGACAATGACCGCAATGGCCTGGCAATGGCCTTCTGCAGATTACTTTTTTCTTTTTCTCTGTCTTTAGTTTCAGAGATCGTCTCCAGATGTTTGGTATGTGATTGTATGCTCATGATTAAGCATGGGAGGCTTGCTATGTGGAACGGGGCTTTAAAAAAAATCTACAATGTCAAAAATTAGGCTAAACATGTACTCAGCCTTTGCACAGTTTAACATGTACTCAGCCTTTGCACAATTAAGAGGTTCCCTTCCTGGAAACTGGCAACAGCACTTGCTGTCTAGGTTAAACTGTCTAACAGCTTTTTTTTTTCGCTTCTGTGAGCCACGCTTGCATTGCTTGAAAGGTACCTAGGCCTCTAGGATGTTGCGGTTTAGCCCACTTGAAAAGTCCCAACGTAGTTTAGCCTTTCTTTTTTTTTTTTTTGAGTTGGAGTCTCACTCTGTCGCCCAGACTGGAGTGCAGTGGCCGCTTCCGGCCACCACAGCCTCGACCTGCTGGGCTCCGGTGATCCTTCCGCCTCAGCCTTCCAAGTAACCGGAACTACAGGTGCACGCTACCACGCCCGGCTGATTTTTTTATTTATTGTAGAGATGAGGTCTCGCTGCCCAGGCGGGTCTCGAACCCGCGGGCTCAGGCAATCCACTCACCTCAGCCTCCCAAAGGTGCGGGATTATAGGCTGAGCCACCGAGCCTGGCTAGCCTTCCTTAAGCAAGCCCCTACAGCTAATCAGGGCCTCTTGCTGTGGGACTGTTATGTCCAGCAGGCAAGTGGCCACTGGCCTCTCCTTTTTATAACTTAAACTGGTGTTAAAGTCTGTGAATTAAGCGCTTGGACCCTATTTCAGCTACTGAATGGAAGCTCTAGGTCAGTGGGGGTGGGAGCAGTGGCTTGCTAACTTTGAGTTTCACCACAGGGTGATCTGGGTGGACTGTTTGTTTGGGAATTCCCAGTATTGGTATATTTGAACTGGTCAATTTTTTCAGACAAATCTTCTGGACTCTTGTGTGGAGCGTAAAGTTCTGGGAACAGAGCTGGGAAGTAGGCCTGGGAGTGTCTCCCATTTAGCTTGTTTACAGTCTCTCAATCCTTTGTAGTATGTTTGATACACACTTTCTCACAAGTGCCTATAGGCTTCTGGGCTCCCAGTCTTCTGACCTACTCTCTTTAGCAAATAAACCTTCAGATATCTGTTGGGGCCAGAAAACAGGTCCAGGGACCTTACCTAAAGTGCTCTCACCTTCTGTCCCACTTTCAGAGGTACCTGGGACTGTCAGTAGGTGATTGTTTTGGAGAATTCTCTTGTATAATTAGGGTTGCTACTTAGCTTTTCCCAATGCTTCCTTAGGATTTTGTGATTTCTGTGTCCTTATGGAATTATGCCCAGAACAAAATTCTTTGCTTTACTTTTAGTTAGGCTTCAGTAGGGAGTAAAATTTAAAGCACAATGGTAGCCAGGCTCGGTGGCTCAGCCTGTAATCCCGCGCTTTGGAAGGCTGAGGTGAGTGGATTGCCTGAGCCCACGGGGTCGAGACCC
>NW_007259792.1:183236-220261 GCF_000164805.1 Carlito syrichta
AGCCCAGCAGGTTGAGGCTGTGGTGGCCGGGAGCGTGCCACTGCACTCCAGTCTGGGCCATGGAGTGAGACTCCAACTCAAAAAAAAAAGCACAATAGTTTATTCACATTCAGGAGAGAATGAATAGTGCCAACACTATGAGCAGCAAGGCATAGGGGGTGGGGAGAGGATGTATTTAAGGTGTTTACCAGGAATCTGGGCTAGAAAAAAAATTCCTACAACTGTATCCTTGGGAGTTAATAGCATAAATCTTGTATCTTGATGTTGTCAGGACAATACATCTTGTGACTTCAGCAGGTGGTGGGCTGGTGGGCATGTGCTACCACGCCCAGCTGATTTTTTGATTTATTGTAGAGATGAGGTCTTGCTGCCCAAACCCGCGGGCTCAGGCAATCCACTCACCTCAGCCTCCCAAAGGCGCGGGATTACAGGCTGAGCCACCGAGCCCGGCTGCTCTTGCTTTTGAAACATTTTTTTTCCTACTACAAGCAATGCAAGTCAGATAGCCTAATAACTTTAAACATAATATCACTACTATTCATTTTTTAGTTATCTACCAAAGAGCAGATGAGGAGTTACCTCCATGCCTGGCAGGACCGGGCACTGAGGACACAGTGATGAACAAGACGGTGAGGTCCTTGCTGTCATGGTGGTCATAGTTCATAGAGTGCCCTGTAACAGTTCCTCCCTGACTTCACTCTTGCTTCAAGAGCTCCCTATCTGCCAGCCAAGGTCTGGACCATCCTGGCTTCATGTCCCTTACCTTCTCACAATACACACTGGGTAAACTGAGTTCCCCATCTTTGGTTCTATGAAAGTTTCAGGCCATCTGGCTCCATCCACTGATTCTTTCCCCATCCAGGCCTCTTTTCTCCTTCCTCTGCCAATATTTGGTGACTCCTGAGTTTGGCCAGGGAGGACAAGGAGCTTGTGAGGTTCCTCAAGCTGAATGTTCCCGTTGAATGTGCATCCTGTACTCTGATTCCTGCCATGGAGTCTAACCCACCCTGTTCTCTGTTGCAGGTCAGAGATGTCGTCATAGCAGCAGGCATCGCAGGAGTGGGCTTGGCAGCCATGGGCCTCATTGGAGTCATGTTCTCAAGAAACAAGCGACAAAAGCAATAAGTGAAAAGGACAGTCCCGTCGTCAATGACTCTATACATTGCAGGGTCTTGTTTTGCTAGAGAGTTTGGCATTTGGTTTCTGGATTCCATTCTGTTTTATAAGGCTTATTTTCACAGAATAAAATAAAGCACAGTATGGGAGGATGTTATTGGGGGAAATGCAGCGAGAACTGCCTGGTGAGAAGTCTGTGGAGGGAACACCCAGACTCAGCTTTATCTTTTCCCACTGCTCGCTGGCCCTGTGTGTGCTCTGTTCAAACTCCTGGGAGAGAATCTGATTGGCTCAGCTCACCAAAGAGCTCAGCCTTCCCATTGGCTCTCTTTGGGCCCAGTAATCTCCACTAGGCCAATCACGTCTGCCTAATGGCAGGTTCACATGGTACAAACCTTGTGTCAGACCTTAGGGGGTTGGGAGTGTAGCTGGCCCCATGACTGACATCTCTGCCCTTAAAGGGAGGGGTGGGGAAAAGATACCACCTTCTGTGGCTGGTCATTTGAGGTCATGCAGCTACAGCTTGCTAGACTTGACATATTCAACTGGCCATTTCTCTGAAGGGGATTTTTCTGAATATTCCACAAAAATACCCCACTGTAGCTGACTGTCTTTCCTTCCATAGGGCAATGCTTCTTTTGTACCTGGATGCAAATGCTTTCTTCCTCAGCCTTGGTTGTCTGGGTACCATCCTGTATGTAGGGGTCCTGGATAGGGTTTAAAAATGGCTCTATGCCAGTTCCTTCTGGTCTGGTCCACATGTGGTACAGGATAGACGCCTGCCTATTCATGTCTCAGTGTTGAGAGAACATCTTCCAGTGCAGTTTGCTTATTGTGTGTGTGTCCCAGTTCTGTTGATGTAGCATCTCATGCCAGTTCTCAAGGTCCTCAAAAACTTAAGGGACACATGTCAGGCTCAAACTGGGTCTTCTGACACTCTACCTCTCACATGGAGTAAGGTGAAGGGGTCTCAGAGTGTAAACCTACAATATATGAGGACAAAAAGACAGAAGAAAAACACAAAAAAGCAAAAAAAAAAAAAACCTCTCAAACAAAAGCCCACCCAGTTCAAGAAAACAATGTCAACATATAATAAAAGAGAAAAAATTGCATTAAAAATTGGCATGTGCCCAGGTGCAGTGTCTCATGTCTGTAATCCCAGCACTTTGGGAGGCAGAAGTGAAGAGATTGCCTGAGTCCTGGGGTTCTAGACCAGATTGGGCAACTTTGTGAGACCTCTTCTCTACAATAAATAAAAAAATTAGCCAGGCACGGTGGCATGTGCCTATAGTTCTAGCTACTTGGAAGGTCAAGGTGGAAGTATCACCTGAGCCCAGGAGGTCGAGACTGTGGTGGCTGTGAGCATGTCACTACACACCAGCTTGGACAACAGAGTGAGACTGATTCAAAAATAAAAATTTAAAAAAATTTTTAAAAAGTGACATGTGTAGAAATAACATAATATGGAGGAACTAATTCCAAAAATATATATATAATCGTCATTAAATATAAGTGAACTAAATCTGCAAACTAAAAAACATTACACTGCATTAAAAAATGAATTCAGCAGCCATAACAAAGGACAAAATTATGAACTTTGCAACAACTTGGATAGATTTAGCATCCATCATACTCAGTGATCTATCACAGAAACAGAGAACTGAATAGCACATGTTCTCACTCATAAGTGGGTCCTGAACTTTTTTTTTTGAGTCGGAGTGTCACTCGGTTGTCCAGACAAGTGCAGTGGCTGCTCCCGGCCACCGCAGCTTCCACCCACTGGGCTCCAGCAATCCTTCCGCCTCAGCCTTCCAAGTAGTCGAAATTACAGGTGCGCTACCACGCCCGGCTCATTTTTGATTTATTGTAGAGATGAGGTCTCGCCAAGTTGCCCAGGCGGGTCTCGAACCCGCAGGCTCAGGCAATCCACTCACTTCAGCCTCCCAAAGGCATGGGATTACAGGCTGAGCCACCGAGCCCGGCTGGGTCCTGAACTTTTATCACAATACTACAAGAGAGGGATTGGCAGTAGTGGGAGACTGCCAAGGGAGGTAGGGGACACATAACATCAGTAAGGGTACCTGATCCTAAACCAGGGGAAGTGAGGCCCAGTGGGAGGCCCAAACTTCTCCTGCATGTAGAACACTTACGTACCTAATCCTGACTTGTACCCCAGATCTTTAAAATAAAATAAAGGGAAAAAATGAATTCAGAGAATACAGTTTTTAGCTGACACTCTCAAAATATAAAACACAGAACCAGCCGCAGTGGTGTGCACCTGTAGTCCCAGCTACTTGGGAGGCTGAGGTGAGAAGATTGCTTGAGCCCAGGAGGGCAAGGCTGCAGTGAGCTATGTTTGTGCCACTCCACTCCAGGCTAAGTGACAAGGTAAGAGATCCTGTCTCTAAAAAAAAATTAAAAGGTTTATTATCACAAAACAAATTGTGGAGTACATTAAACAAGTGACAATAAGAACATCCAAGCCCTTGACTCAGGAGTTTGAGACCACACTGGGCAACATAGCAAGATCCCTGTTTCAAAAACAAAAGTCTTTATACACACACACACACACAAATATTGAAATTAAAAGGATGGCAATTTTACAGGACAACTACTAGTACCTTTAAAATGTCCGTGTTATCAAGGAGAAAAATTGAGGGTAGCTGAGAGCTGTCCTAGATGGAAAGAAATTTAGAGACAAAAGAACTAGATGTGAAAAACATTATAGAAGCTATGTGGGATAATTGAAAAAAACTGAGTATGAATTAGGTATTAAGTGATATTAAGAATTATTCGTTTTACTAAGTGTGACGATGGTATTAGGCTTATGGAAACACATGCCCTATTAAAATAGAAGAAGCAGCCAGGCTTGGTGGCTCAGTTTGTAATCCCGCGCCTTTGGGAGGCTGAGGTGAGTGAATTGCCTGAGCCCGCGGGTTGGAGACCCGCCCGGGCAACTTGGCGAGACCTCATCTCCACAATAAATCAAAAATTAGCTGGGCGCGGTAGCGCGCGCCTGTAGTTCCAGCTACTTGGAAGGTTGAGGCGGAAGGATTACCGGAACCCCCCAGGTCGAGGCTGCGGTGGCCGGGAGCGCAGTCTGGGCGACAGAGCGAGACTCCAACTCAAAAAAACAAAACAAACAATAAAATAAAATAAAATAGAAGAAGATAAAGCAAATATGGCAAAATAATAAGTTTTTATTTGCAGTGGCTGTGTGGTATGTGGGTAGTCTTACAATACTAGATTTTCCAGTGTGTCAAAAAATTTACATACCAAATATCTTTAATAATATCTGGAATTTAAACTTGAAACTTTAATTGAAATAAGACTTTCAAATCTACTTTAATAAATCATATAATACGATTTTAAAACTAGAAGGATGAAAAAATGCTAGGTAAATGCAAATGAGAACTGGTATACTAATAACTAGTATATTGATATCAGAAAATACAGGCTTTAACGCAAGTTATTACTAAAAAAATGAGGGTTGAAAATTCTGATAAATGTTCCAATGCACTAGAAATACATAATAATTTTAAGCCTGTTTGCTTCTAATAATAGTCTCAAAATAGATCATGAAAGTTTTGGTGATTGCAAGGAGAAATTGACATTGTCCATCTGTTGCCAATAACAGACTACAAGAAACTGGGTAATTTACAAGAAATGAAATTGATTTTTTACAGTTTTGGAGGCTGGGAAGGCCAAGATCATGGAAGCACATCGGGGAGGGCCTTCTTGCTGGTGGGGACTCTCTTCAGGGTCCCGAGACTGCGAGGAGGAACATGCTAGCTCAGGTTTCTCCTTCTTTTTATAAAGCCACTGGCCCCACTTCTGCGATAATCCATTAATCTATTAACCCATTAGTCCATGGATTCATTCATTACCCTGGAGCCCTCATGACTCAGTCACCTCTTTGAAGGCCTCACCTTTCAATATTGCCACATTGAGGATTAAGTTTCAACATGAATTTTGGAGGAGACAAACACCATCACAGTGGGGGATCTAAGTATAACTTTCTAAGGAACTGACGAGTCAAGGAAACACAAAAGTCAGTAGAGAGGGAAAAGTTGGGATATTTACCAACAAGCTTATTTAATGAACCCATATAGTATAATTGTGGAATAAAGATTTTTTTCAACTGCACACAAAGGAACACTTATATAAACTGACCATATCTTGGGCCTTAAAGCAAGTCTTAACAAATTTCAGGGGACTAATAGCATATAAATAATCTCCTTTAATCATAATGCAATTAAGTTAGGAATCAATAGCAAAGAGATAGCTAGAAAAACCCTATATTTTCAGGAATCTTAGAATATACTGCGAGATAAATTATGAGCCAAAGAAGAAAACATAATGGAAGTTAGACAATTTTTAGCATTGAATGATAATAAAAATACTAGATATCAATATTTGGATGCTAAAAGGATGCTCAGAAAGAAGTTTGTATAAATATGTTAAGAATGAAAAAATATGTAAATCAATGAGTTAATTTTCCAATTTAAGAAGAGAGAAAAAAACATAAGGAAGAAAGTGCCAAGATATAAGAAAAAAACAAGTGAAGAAAAACAAGAGAATGAAAAAGCACAAGTACATGATTTAGGAATAAAAAAGGGAACATAATTACACATTCTAAGGAGGTTAAAAAAGCAGTAAGAAATACTGATAAATAATTACAAAAATTGGAAAATTTTGATGGAATTAATATATTCCAAGAAAATGTTATCAAAATTGAACTAAGAATAAATTAGAAAGTTGAAGCAGTCTTGTAACCATGAAAGAATTAAATCAGTACTGTAGTTAGAATTTTCCTACAATGACATGGTATACCTAGATGGTTTTATAGGCGAATTTTATCAAACATTCAAGTCACAGATGAATGGGGTCTCTATGGAGAAAATATGAAAGGACATTTAAGAAGACATTGTAAATGGGTAGAGACATATTATACATGGATAGGAATCTCAAAATCACAAGTATATTAATTTCTTCCCACCTTCATCTGTAGATTCAATGTGATTCCAACCTAAATCTCAACAAAATCCTTTTTGGAACTGGCAACCAGATTCTAAAAGATTTATGGAAAAATCAAGAAGTAGTTCATCACCAAGGAAGAACAACAGAGAGGGAGAATTGTGACACCAAATATTGAGGCTTATTATAAATTATTATTGTGATCAAGAGAGTATATTTTTGGTGGAATGATAGTTAAATTGACCAATGGAATTGAGTAGAATTTCCAAAAACAGATCCACAAATAAATGAAACTTTAATTTACAACAGAAGTATCACTACAGATCAGTGGGGAAAGGGTGAACAATTTAGGGATATGCAAATTCTGAAAATAGGGTCAGATAGTAAATATTTAGACTTTATGGTCCTTACAGCGTCTGAGGCAAATACTCAACTCTTCTGTGGCAGCATAAAAGCAGCCATAGACTTAGTGTATGTGAATAGGTGATTACGGTGGCTGTGTTCTAATAAAACTTTATTTATGTATGATGAGACCTGAATTTCATATAATTTTCACGAGTAATAAATTATTAGTTTTCTTTTTATTATTTTCTCAACCATTTAAAGTGCAAAAATCATTTAAAATGGAAAAAAAAACCTTAGCTACTGGGCTTTCAAAAACGGGAAGGGCTGAATTTGAGCTGTGGGCTGTAGTTCGCTGATCCCCATGAATCAACGGTATTTAAGTCACTGCATAACCATATGGACTTCACAGTGCACAGAACAAGTCCATTTAGGGAGAATTAACAGATTTCTCTGTGAAAGTAAGAAATATAAAAAATTTAAAAGGAAACATCTGCATGACCTTGCTCTATAGTTCATAAATGCAAAAAGAAAAAGAAAACAAAGCACCAGGAAGTAAATTTGATTACATTAACTAAGAACATTGGGTTGGGCTTGGTGGTTCAGCCTGGAATCCCAGCACTTTGGGAGGCTGAGGCAAGAGGAGTGCCCGAGCCTATGGGTTCAAGACCAGCCTGGGCAATTTGGCGAGACCTCGTCTCTACGAGAAATAAAAAAAATTAGCTGGGTGTGGTAGCACGCTGTAGTTCCAGCTACTTGGAACGTTGAGGCGGAAGGATCACCGGAGTCCAGCAGGGGTGGCTGTGAGCGTGCACTGTACTCCAAGACTGGGTGACAGAGTGAGATGAGACTCCAACTAAAAAAAAAAAAGATAAAAAAGAAGATTGGTTTGCCCAAAACACACCATGAAGTCAATGAAAAGGCAAGTCAACCCTGGGAGAAGATACTTGTACCTAACTGACAAAGGATTAGTATCCAGAATGTATAAAGAACTCATACAAATCAATAAGAAAAAGACAAACCACCCAACAGAAGAGTGGACAAGTATATGAATAGACCCCTCCTAGGAAGTAAATACAAAAGTCCAAAAAACATATGACAAAGTGGAACACTTCATAAACAATTGTAGAAATATGAGTTGGCCAGCTCAGCCTGTAATTCCAGCACATTGGGAGGCTGAGGCAAGTGGATTGGTGTCACTGAACTCTAGCCTGGGCAGCAGAGTGAGTCTCCAACTCGAAAAATAAATAACTAAATAAATAATAAATAGGAGTTAAAACCCAGTGAGATCTTCTGCCATGGTTGCCTTCTAGAAAAATGTTGAGCAATTCAACTCTTGTAAGCTGCTGGTGGGGAGCTTACCCTACAACCTGGCAATTGCAGTTTGTGACTATTGTGTGAGTGAGAACTTCGACTTAGTAATTCACAATCAAAATTTTAAAAAACACGAAACGAATTTGATGGAGAAGAGAATTTGTCAGACTGTATCTCATAGGCCCTAGTAAGGGTAAGTTTTTTTGGTCACCTTTGAAGTATTTCCTTTTGGAAGCTATGCACTGACGCCAGTGCCTAATCCACCCATCAAAGCAATTTTGGAGCTCTTTCTGGTTATCAGAGCTGTCACTGCATTACCCTTGATGTCCTGAATGTCATCAAATGTCTTCCTTTCAATATTTCTTTTCTCTTCAAGTAAAGGAAAAAGTCATTGGGAGCCAGATCAGGTGAGTAGGGAGGGTATTCCAATACAGTTATTTGCACAGTGCTGCCATTGGAAGCTCACGGTAGCAAGTTTGGGAACTTCATTGACAGGCTTCAACAAATAACACTGACAGGTCTGATGGCCATTCCAGAAAAAGAGTTCCAAAATTGCTTTAACGGGTGAACTGGGCGCTGGCGTCAGTACCTAGCTTCCCAAGGGGAGTACTTCAAAGGTGACCATCAATGTGTACTATGATTTCACTCAACAGTGCTTCTGCCATTTTCTTTGACTGTTCTGCCTGTCTCATGGTGATGCTGGCATTCATTTGACTAATGCCATCTTTTGAGTTAATGTCATTCTTAAAATATGTATACATGGTTTTGGCACCCTCGGTATTTGTAACATAAGTGTAAGATGTCAGAAATAATAAAACATACATGTGCCAAAAACCTAGTTGAAAAACTAGAAAATAACCAATGTTATAAATAATCCCTGTGTCCCTCAAAAACCCATACCCAAACTGCCATAGCAGCTGTGGTGGTTAATTTTATGTGTCAAGTTAACAGGCCATGAGGCACCCAGATTAAACATTATTTCTGGGTGTGTCAGGGAGGGTGTTTCTGGAATTAGATGAGCATTTGAATTAGTAAGTAAAGAAAGTGGCCTGTTCTGATGTGTAGGGGCGTCATCCAATCTATTGAGGGACTGAATTGAAAAAAAGGCAGAGAAAGGTAGAATATGCCCCCTTTTTTCCTGCCTCCTGGCTGGAGCTGCAATATCTTATTGTATATTGCCTGCCCTTGGACTGGGACTTACACCATCAACTCCCCTGGTTCTCAGGCCTTTGGACTCAGACTGAGCCTATCTTATCTACTGTAATTCATAGATAATAGCTCTTAAAATGTGTACACTTTTTTGGCACCCCCATATTCTATACAGACATAGGATTTAACAAAACCCATTAAAAGGCATATGCAGTCCAAGAGAATACCAAGAATGGAAAACACTGCCTCTAAGGAGGGGAGCTGGAAGGCCCGGGCTGGAGTGAGGAGCCTGGAGGTTTATCTCTTCTTTTACACCCTTTTATACAATTTAAAAAACATATAAACTGCACGTGTGACCAAATATGAGTGTTTTCCAGGTTGCAGTCCTAGAGCTCGCCAGCAGGCTGGGTGTGTGTCCTGCCTCTGCCCCATTCTCTGCTCATGTGGGAGCACTTTGGCCCTTTTTCCCGCTCAGCCTGGACAGTAGGGAGACAAGAAGAATCCCTCGTCCACCTGCCAATGATCTGCAGACTCTCTTTTCATGTTGCTTCCGGTCCTGATTTCCTGACACCCTGAACAGCTTGGATTAGGTGAACAGCGACATGCTCCAGTGTGAAGGCAGTGATGTTCCTTCCTGCCTCCACCTTGCACCTTGGTGAGTCATGGCATCAGTCCTGCACGAGATCCCTTCCGCGGGCATCGCCCGGGAGTCCTCTTCCTCAGGGAAACAGGGATGTGATGTCATGGCAACAGTATGGCACTGAGAGATGAACTGCGATCTTCCAACTCAAGGTCAGCCACTTGGAAGGTGTCTGGCAAGCCAGAGTGGGGACCGGCCCACAGGGCTCAGTCCCACTTTCTCCCTCCAAAAGGAACCCTCAAGGGATTTTCCCACTGCAACCCAGAGGAGAGTGGAGTGGAAATGCTGAGAGAGGCTGTCTCCAGGGGAGAAGGACCACGTGGCAGCATGAGTAGTTGTTTCGCAAATGTTGTGGTACCTGTGTCCATTTCCAGTTTCAGTTCCACTGCACCTGCAACATCACATTAAATCGCCTCCCCCACAAATCCTGGAGAAGTTATAAGTTCTTGCTTTCCTGTCCACATGCCCCACAGCCAGGTTCATAAGCTCTCCCCCAGACATCCCCCTTTCTGTCCCTACATGCCCCACAGTGAGGGTGCTAAGTTCCTTCCCTGCACCTGCATACTATCCCACCCAAACCCCTGCCTGCCCAGTTTTCCTAGGACGTGACAACTCATAGTAGGTGTCAGAAGAGATACTTATTTGGGGTTTGGGTGGGATAGTATGCAGGTGCCTCTAAACAGCTGCCTGTACCCATCCAGGCAGTAATGGACTATGGTTTCCATTTGGTCTAGAATATTTCTGAACTGTGGGGAGGGAGAAAGGTAAGAGGTTTCTTTTTAGACTTCTGGCCTCTCAGGTTCACTCTATTCCCAGCTGGGGGAACATGCCTCCAATAACACGTTTTATCGGGTGCCATGGGGTCTGAAATTGGTGGAGATTTTTGCAGGGCCTGGCAATGGTCAATCCCAGTTTGGGGTGTGAGATTTAGTCTCCCTGGCCCCTTACCCTTTGGCCTCTGTCTCTCCATCCTACCTTTACCCCCATTGCCACTTGATCTTGCTTGTTCTTATCATCCTTTCCTCTTGATGAAAGATGACAAACTCTGTAAAATATTTAAGATGGGGGCAACCTTCCCTGTCCCCTCCTGCTCTGGGAGCTTTTCTGTCCTCTCAATTAATCCTATTTTCAAAAAAAATTTAAGATGGTTTATTCTGAGTCAAATGTGAGTGACTTTAGGCCCATGAAATTCATCCCCAGGAGGTCCTGAAATTGTGCGCCCTTCATGGTTGAATTGTAGCTTGGTTATATACCTTTGAGGCAGAGGACAGAAGTAACAAGAAACCATCAATCGATGCATGTGAGATTGTACTGGTTTGGTCCAGGAAGGCAGGGTATCTCCAAATGGGGGCCCACGGGCTACAGGTGGATTCAAAGATTTACTGACTGTCAATTAGCCAGCTAGAGTTATATAAGGAATTTTGAAAGCAGTAAGGGAAGTGGGCAGCTTGAGGAACGATAAGAGAGCCAAGTTTCTTTGGTGTAGATGAAACTTTATGGATAGTGGCAGACTTCAGAGAGAGTGTCTTGAAAGGTGCCCAGAGAGCAACCCCTTTGGGTCCCCTCCCACTGTGGGAGCTTTTCTGTCCTCTCAATAAATCCTGCTTTCAAAAAAGAAAAAGAAAGGTGCCCAGAGCCTACAAAAGACAGCCTCACAAGGTCTTTTTTTTTTTTTGAGTTGGAGTCTCACTCTGTCGCCCTACCGGGCTCCGGCGATCCTTTTGCCTCAGCCTTCCAAGTAGCCAGAATTACAGGCATGTGCTACCACGCCCGGCTGATTTTTTTGATTTATTGTAGAGATGAGGTCTCGCTGCCCAGGCGGGTCTCGAACCCTCAGGCTCAGGCAATCTACTCACCTCAGCCTCCCAAAGGCGCGGGATTACAGGCTGAGCCACCGAGCCGGCTTCAAGGTCTTATAATACTTTGATTTTCTGGCTGGGTACGGTGGCTCAGCCTGTTGTCTCAGCACTTTGGGAGGTCGAGGTGAGTGGATTGCCTGAGCCCGTGGTTTTGAGACCAGCCCAGGTAGCTTGGTGAGACTTCATCTTTACAACAGATCAAAAATTTGCCAGGCGTGGTAGTGCACGCCTTTACTTCCCACTACTTGGAAGGCCGACATGGAAGGATCACTGGAGCCCAGCAGGTCAACACTGGGATGGCTGTGAGTGTGTGCCACTGCATTCCAGCCTGGGCCACAGAGTGAGACTCCAACTCAAAAAACAAACAAAAACCTTTCTGATTTTCTTTTTTTACCTGTTATGTGATGTTTTGCCAGAGCAGAGTTGGAAAGTAAACCACATTAAACAGTTTATAAGAAAATCTGTCTAGCCGGGCTCAGTTGAAGATAATGCAAATGTTATGTGAACCTTGATCTATGTTTTAAAATATTTGTATATGTGAGGAGGGTCACAGGGAAAGCGAAACTCAGAGCTAGTTTATGGCAGGACATACAGTCAGAGCTACACAAACATCATCCTGACGGAAGGGTGGTGATGGTGAATCCCCAGAAAGGGTTTTCAGGCTTAAAAGCTTGAGTGATAACAGCCCTGTTATTGGTGATGATGTGTGTTTTCCTTGTTGGTCTATAGCTCTGGCACAGAGGGGCCACAGGCACACGCTGAGGTGTGAGGGTCTGGCTCTCTCAGACACAGCAGGAAGGAACCAAGGTGCTGGGTCATGAGCCCAGAGGCGTCCCTGTCTCAGCTGCTGCATGGGGTCTGGTTCCACTGAGGCCCAGGAGTGAAGCACTCTGGGTTTGTGCTTTCCCAAGCCCACCTGCGGCCACTCTGCTGGGTCTTCTCGGGGGCAGGAATGGTGGGCTCAGGGGGAACAAACCCTGCTCCCCCGCCCAGGCCACCTCCTCCACTCCACTGTCCTCAGTGATTGGGACTAGCTGGCAGGGAGGAGACCAGAAGACGGCCCCAGTTGTGTTGGTGGTGGTGGGGCTGTCAGGAAGGGTCTTGTCTCCTCTCACCTCCAGACAGGGCCAGGCCCTCTGCTTTTTTCTCCTTTCCTCCATTCTCCTCTCAGCTTTCTTCTTACTTTCAGACCCAGTTGCAGACTCATTTCTGAGTTCTTTCTGTGACGTGACACCATGTTAAAGACTTTTTTTTTTTTTTGAGTTGGAGTCTCACTCCGTCGCCCAGACTGGAGTGCAGTGGCCGCTCCCAGCCACTGCAGCCTCGACCCGCTGGGCTCCGGCGATCCTTCCGTCTCAGCCTTCCAAGTAGCTGGAACTACAGGCGCGCGCTACCACGCCTGGCTAATTTTTGACTTATTGTGGAGATGAGGTCTCGCCAAGTTGCCCAGGCGGGTCACGAACCCTTGGGCTCAGGCAATCCACTCACCTCAGCCTTCCAAAGTGCTGGAATTACAGGCTGAGCCACCAAGCCCGGCTAAGACTATTATTTAACCAACACCAGGTTGTCAATAACCTTGTGAAGGAGGAATAATGACTTTCCAGAGGCAAGGAGGGATATCTGGTAAATATCAGAGAGGGATTTGTCCAGGAGGCAGAGAGGGATTTGAACTTAGGTGGTTTGCCTCCAAAGCCCTTATTTATTTAGAAACTAATATCTTTAATGCTATGGAAAATATGTGAATACGTTTATCTTGTTTAAAAAACCCAAACCGAAACCAAAACCAAAACCATGAGCCAGAACCCTGTCTTCCCTGTCAGGTATACTTATCCCTTTGCACAGGTTGGTGTGTGTTCTTCCAGCTTTTGGTGCTTTCACATACAGTTACAGTTTTGTAGTTTGGGGTTTTGCGCCTCTTTAAATTGTATTCCCTGAGTACAGTTCGTCTAGGAAATACTTTAATCTTTTCCTTTGTTTTTGCTAGCTTCCCAGGCTGGAGTGCAGTGGCATAATCACAGCTCACTGCAGCCTCAACCTTCTGGACTCAGGTGATTAATCCTCCTGCCTCTGTCTCCCGAGTAGCTGGGATTGCAAGTGCCTGCTACCATGCCTGGCTAAGTTTTTGATTTTTTTTGTGAAGGTGAGGTCTCACTATATTGCCTAGGCTGATTTTGAACTCCTGGGCTCAAGCAATCCTCCTGCCTCGGCTTTTCAAAGTGTGGGGATTACAGGCCTGAGCCACTGTGCATGGCCCAAAGGTTTTACTTTTAGCTGTAGCTCCGTACCTGGGAGCTACATGTGTGCAGAGGGTAGGATGGATGTCCCATCCGCTGGGATCCTCACCTCTCAGCAGCAGGTGAACGCCGTGATTAGAGTAGTCTAGCTCCTTGTGGCCTGGCTTAGCTGAGTTAGAGGTAGGAGTGGAGCTGCCTGGCCTCTAAGCATTCTGAACTAGAACTTGTGGTGAAGGCTACCTCCCACTCTGGGTGTAGCCAAGGCAACGTGCCTCTTGTTCACACAGATTTCAGAGGGGCACTGCCCTGTTATCAACTCCAACCTTCCTTTGTCCTGATTTTGGCCTGGAGCCCAGACTTCGGCTTGCCTCTGGGACATTCTGGTTAAGGGTGTTGACACTGGAAGTGTTCAGAGCCCTGTTCCAGTCTTGCTCTGCTCACCTGGCAGGTGATTTAGATTTTTCTGAGAACACCATCTGCTCATCTGTCAAGTGGGCAATGGTAGTGCCTACTCAAAGGAGAGACAGATGACATGAGTCAAGTGTCTAGCACGGCGTGTGCATATTGGGCTTTGCAGGTTGGATCTCTATAACGCACAAGGAT
Source organism: Carlito syrichta (assembly GCF_000164805.1). NCBI lineage: Eukaryota > Metazoa > Chordata > Mammalia > Primates > Tarsiidae > Carlito > Carlito syrichta. Next base: position 197,471 of record NW_007259792.1, read on the forward strand.
CTCCTGGCATGAGGCTGCTGGTCCTTAAAGAGGCATTTAAGACTACCTTGGGAATCATGCAGTCACTCACTGACACTAACATGCTCTGCAGGTCGGGTTCGGTGCCTCAGAGGCGTCCCAAATCCCAGTACTTTTGGAGGCTGAAGCGAGTGGATTGCCTGAGTCCGTGGGTTTGAGACCAGCCTGGCAACTTGGTGAGACCACGTCTCTACAATTAAAATAAAAAATTAGCCAGGTGTGGTAGCGTGAGCCTGTAGTTCCAGCTACTTGGAAGACTGCGGTGGAAGGACTGCTGGAGCCCAGCAGGTTGACGCTGGGGACTGGGGTGGTGTGAGCATGCCACTGCACTCCAGCCTGAACAACAGAGTGAGTTTCCAACTAAAAAAAAAAAATGCTCCGTGCATAAAATGTGCTCACACACAGCTTGTGCACACCACCCTGCCACACTCCTGTGTTGCACACTCATTGGCACAGTCCCTCAAGGACACCACCCTCTTGTCCGCTGAAGAGCATCTTTCCAGTCCTGCAACCCCAGTAAATGGAGAGGTTTCTCACCTGTGTGAGGAGCACTCCTTCCTCCCTATTTTCTGAAGGTGATGGCGGGGGCGGGGGGCAGGATCTGCAGGTCAGGTTCTAGAATGTTCCCTGCAAAGGCTCACCTTTGCCTGTTGTGACTGTTGCAGGGCAGACCAAAACAAGACTTGGAGACCTGATTGAGATTTTTCACTTTGGCTACGCGCATTCAGACATATATGTGGGAGATGGCTATGTGGTCCATTTGGTTCCCTTAGGTAAGGATGGGTTTTTTTTTAAAGTACAGGATTGAGATCAAAAGTGTGAACAGAGGCACAATTACATGGTTGTCCTCACTTCAGGGCCAGCAGAGCGGGCACTCAACACATATTTGCTGAACGAATCATGCTCTTTCCTGCTAGTTGTATCAACAGCTATTCTTCAGCAGTAAGTTGGTGGAGACTGGTGACCTTTATTTATTCCATTATTGAGTGGAGTTCAGTCACAATCAGCCCCTTGTACTTGGTAAGCATCCTTCTGTTGGTTCAATCTCCTATGTATGTGTTCTGGAGGTATGAAGAAGAGTTACAAGCAGTTATTTCCTTCAAATAGTGTGCGGTTGACTGCGTAGTGTAATGGAAAGAATGTGGGCTTCCCAACTCAACAGAACCCATTTAGAATCCTTGTCCTTCTGCTCACTGTCTCTATGACTTGAGCCTGTGGCTTCATGTCCAAGTTCAACTGCATCCTCTGTAGAGCAGGGTTAAGAATCCCTACCTCCTAGGTCTTGGAAATTTAAAATGAAGGAATGCATATAAAACAATGGGTAGAGGGCCTGGCCAGGGCTGAAGCAATCTCCCTTTCCTTCTGAATCATCTTGTCATCAAAGGAAACACCAGGGCACTAGAAGCCACTCAAGTGTACAACAGCAGAAGATTGGTCAAATAAAATAGATACACTGCCTGTATATAATGAAATGCTAGGCAGACATTAAAAGCAGTTGTAGCCGGGTTCGGTGGCTCAGCCTGTAATCCCAGCACTTTGGGGAGGTTGAGGTGAGTGGATTGCCTGAGCCTGCGGGTTCGAGACCCACCTGGGCAACTTGGCGAGATCTCATCTCTACAATAAATCAAAATTAACCGGGTGTGGTAGTGCACGCCTGTAGTTCCGGCTATTCAGAAGGCTGAGGCGGAAGGATCGCTGGAGCCCAGTGGGTCGAGGCTGCAGTGGCCGGGAGTGGCCACTGCACTCCAGTCTGGGTGACAGAGTGAGACTCCAACTCAAAAAAAAACCAAAACAGTTGTACAGCAAGTGTGTGCATATATACACCATTCCATGTGTAGATAAATGAAATCAAATCAAGTGAGAGAAATTTACAAGGTTTGTTGCACATGCAAAAGAACAGTTTTCAAATCCAGAGACTGAAATAACAAAAAGCTCAGCTCACGGTAGTTGTAGCTCAGTTTACAAAGCAAGAATGAGGAAGTGCATTGCTTTCCATCGCGACTGGCTAATGGAGACGTACATTGCTTGGTCAGTGCTGCATAAGCTTCATTGATTGGGAAATTGTAAGGTTAGTGGACACAAGGAAAATTTAAGTGATGTTTATGGCTAGTGCTGGTATTTTGGGGGACTCAGAAGGGTTGTAAATTTGGGTTACATGGCTGTGGGTGTTTGGTCTAGGGGCATATTTCAACTGTGCCTCCATTTTGGTTCCCCTTTTTCAATTTCCCCCTTTTGGTCATTCTCTCAGCTGGACTGAGAGGGTGACTGGTCATCAAACATTAATCTTGCGCACAATAATTTTTTGTCCTTGCATGGCCATATGAAGATTGCAAATAAGGATTTCTGTAGATTCTTCTGATGATTTGAGTTTATTTATTTATTTTGCTATTTAATTTTCACAGAAAGTATCTGATGTGTCAGTGGCTGCTGACAAATGTTTAATTAAGGCTTTTGAGACAATATAGTGCATAAGAGGTATTATCAGTATGACTAGAAAGGAGATAATACCAAGTGTTTGAAAAGTACCCCAAAGTCAAGGTGTCTAAGATCTGGTGGAATATCTGCATTTGATCTTTTGATCTTTAAGCTTCTGAGTTACAATTCTTGATTTATTAACATGAAAGCAGCATTTTTCCCTGATAAGAGTACAGCTTCTCCTTGTTGAGTAGTTGCAGTATCAAGAACACCTGTGCCGTGGAGTACACTTGAAGCCAAATTGCCTATCTCAGATTTTATCACTTGGAAAAAACTTAAGGTATCAATAAAACACTTTTGAGGAGTTGTAAAAAAATAGTGATAAAAGTGATTTTTTTCTATTTCTTAGGCTTCCCAGTTGAAAGAGGGTTCTAACAAAAGGATGATATCTAGAGTTCATTATATAACTGGGTTTGGAAGTTTGTAAGAGACTCATTTATGGAGAGTTATTTTATATATTAAAGTTTTATGTCTAAATCAAATTTAAGATTTGATTGGTATTTTGAATATTATATTTGGGTGAGAGATACCCCAGCTTCCTTCTCACAGGCTATTTGGTTGGGAAATCTTTGTACATCTTATTACCACAAAGAATGAATAACATTACTGAGAGAGAGATTTGAGATGGGTCCCATAACGCCCCAAGAAGAAGTGATGTGAGTATCATGATTACTCTTGCCATGTTATCATCTGTACATTGCCAGTGTGAATGACTGTGGTTTAAACCAGCATAGGAGCAAACAAACATTTTTTAGTAATTTAATAAAGTAATCTGAGTAATCTGCTCCCAATTAAATATGATGGATTCATTTTCCAGATGTGCCCTGAATATTGGTCTATCCAGGACACAAAACTGTGACCTATCTTATATAATGGTTCTGTACAGACATTTCATTTATCCATAGAGTTTGCATTGAACCAGTGTATGGCTTTGGTGAATTCCTTAATGGTGTATTTGAAGGTATTGTTGTCATTTACTATTTTAAATTCTGTATTATTATATATAGGAGGTCAGTCTCCATCATCTGAATCAAATCGAAGGATTCGATCACAGAGTCACTCTGAGACTGTCCCTAAGTCAAGCCCTATACCATTCAGGTTCTCTGTGTTTGGAAATAGGTTTTCGGCAATCAAATTAATAGTAGTTATCTGTCACTTTTTGGCTTTTTTTCTTTTTGAGTTGGAGTCCCACTCTGTTGCCCAGGCTGGAGTGCAGTGGTATGCTCACGGCCACCCCAGCGTCGACCTGCTGGGCTCCAGTGATCCTTCTGCCTCAGCCTTCCAAGTAGCTGGAACTACAGGTGCGTGTTACCACGCCCGGCTAATTTTCTGTTTATTGTGGAGACGAGGTCTCACCAAGTTGCCCAAGCTGGTCTGGAATCCCTGGGTTCAGGCAATCCTCCTGCCTCGGCCTCCCAAAGTGCCAGGATTACAGACTTGAGCCAATGCTCCTGGTCTCACTTTTTGCCTTCTAATGATTCTTCCCAGTGTCAAACCAGCCCACCATGAGCATTAGTTGAATGACTTACTTTGTTGAGGGGAGGATGCCAAACCTTCTTGAAAAGCTTCTTTCTCAAATTGGTCACCCAAACATATATGGGAGTGGATTCTAATATTAACTTAGATTTTCCCCAGTTTTTACATGGTTATGTAACCAGCAACCATTTTGCCTCATCAGGGAAGCTGTGTGTTGGATAGAAAAAATCAGTGGGTATTCAGCTTGAGTGGTGAAGGTCCCTACAAAAATAGAAATATGACTTTAAACATTTTGTGTCAGTTTGCAAAGTAGTAGGGTTTTAACAGTTATTATGAAAGTAAGAACAAGTCCTGGAAAAATGAAAGGGAATCCAGAGGGTTCTTGCTCTGTGTTTTTGGACAAAGGCTGCCTACCTTGTGTTGTCAACTTTTCCTGGGGAAAAATTTCCCTTGGATAGTCTAATTCTTTTTTTTTCACTCTTAATTTAGATTCAGGGATACAAGTGCATGTTTGTTAGGTAATTTCTGGACCCCCTCACAATCTTCCCCCTTATTGGTGTCTCCAGTGTCTATTATTTCCATCTTTGTGACCATTTAGCTCCTGCATATAAGTAAGAATAGGTGGTGTTTGGTTTTCTGTTTCTGAGGCAGTTCACTTAGAATGATGATCTCCAGATCTACTCATGCGGCTGCAAAGGCCATGATTTCATTCGCTTTTATAGTTGTGTAGTATTGTATAGTATACATACCACATTTTCTTCATTCAGTCAATTGTTGGTGAGCATGTAGGCTGGTTTTGTGATTTTGCTACTGTACATAGTGCTGCAATGAACTTATGAGTAACAGGAGTCTTTTTATATTATGGCTTCTTTTCCTTTGGGTAGATTCCTAGTAGTGGGATTTCTGGATCAAATGGTAATTCAATTTTTAGTTCTTTGAGAAATTTTCATATTGTTTTCTATAAAATGAGTTAGTTTATAATTCTACCAGCAGTGAATGAGCATTTTCTTTTCTCTATCACCACTCCAACATCTATTTTTCTTTTTCTTTTGAGTTGGAGTCTCACTCTATTGCCTAGGCTGGAGTGCAGTGGCATGCTCACAGTACCACAGCCTCAACCTTTAGATGATCCTTCTGCCCTAGCCTTCCAAGTGTCTGGAGCTACAAATGCATGCCACCACGCCTGGCTAGTTTTTGTGATTTATTGTAGAGACGAGGTCTCACCAAGTTGCCCAGGCTGATCTTGAACCCCCAGGCTCAGGTATTCCTCTCTCCTTGGCCTCCCAAAGTGCTGGGATTATGAGCATCTGTAGCTGGAGCTACAAATGCACTCCACCACACCCAGCCCTTTGCCCACTTTTAATGGGATTTTTTTTTCATTTTAAGTAGTTTTAGTTCCTTATAGATTCTAGATATTAGCTCTTTGTCTAAGCCATAATTTGCAAACCTTTTCTCCCATTCCATAGGTTTTCTGTTCATTCTGTTGATTATTTCTTTTGCTTGCAGAATTTTTTTAGTTTAATTAAGTCTAATTTGTCTATTTTTGTTTTTGCTGCAATTGCTTTTGGGGTCTTTGTCATAAATTCTTTGCCTAGGCTGATGTCTGGACAAGTGCTTGTTAAGTTTTCTTTTAGAATTTTTATAGTCTCAGATCTTACATTTAAGTTTTTATTTTTAATTTTTATTTTTTTTGAATCTCACTCTTGTTGCCCAGGCTGGAGTACAGTGGCACGCTCATGGCCACCACAGCCTTGACCTGCTGGACTCAGGTGATCCTTCTGCCTCAGCCTTCCAAGTAGCTGGAACTACAGTCACACGCCGCCATGCCCAGCTAGTTTTTGTAATTTATTGTGGAGATGAGGTCTCACCAAGTTGCCCAGGCTGGTCTCGAACCCCTGGCCTCAGGCAATCCTCTTCCCTGGCCTCCCAAAGTGCTGGGATTACAGGCTGAGCCACTGCCCCTGACCTTATTTAAGTTTTTAATCCATCTTGAGTTAACTTTTATATATGGTGAGAGGTAGAGGTTCAGTTTCATCCTTCTGCAAACGCTTGCCCATTTTCCCAGCACTATTTATTGAGACTATTCTTAACTTTAAGTCAGTTGTGGGTTGACAAGTCCTAGAGTCCAAGGAAGCTCTTTTTAGTTGAGGTACATGAACTCGAGGTTCAATACTCTGTAATTTGCTGTGTGAGAAGTTAAAATAACATGATACGCCCTTTCGTTTTTTTTTTTGAGTTGGAGTCTCACTCTGCCACCCAGACTGGAGTGCAGTGGCTGCTCCTGGCCACTGCAACCTCGACCTGTTGGGCTCCAGTGATCCTTCCGCCTTAGCCTTCCAAGTAGCTGGAACTACAGGCGTGCACTACCACGCCTGGCTAATTTTTTGATTTATTGTAGAGATGAGGTCTCCTCAAGTTGCCCAGGCGGGTCTTGAACCTGCGGGCTCAGGCAATCCACTCACCTCAGCCTCCCAAATCACGGGATTACAGGCTGAGCCACCAAGCCTGGCTGATACGTCCTTTCTAATGAGATTAGAGTGCAGTTTTTCACTTGTATCTTTTTCAGGATATCCACTCACCAGGTTCCAATGTGTGGGATACAAAGTCCTCTTCCTGTAGAGGATCTCTCAAGGCTCTTTAACCTGATGAATACAGGCCTTTAAATATTGCATTAGTGTTGGTTCATGTCACAGTGTGCAAAATCTGGATGAGCATGGGGTCTTATTATCAAAAGCACGGGCCACCATTAATAGTTTCACAAGGTGTCAACTAATGTTTTCCAAAGAGAGTTCATCTCATTGTCATAAGAGCTAAAGGCGATGTTTTAGACCCTGTAATCCCAGGTTTTTATTTAATTTCACCAATTTAAAAATGCCACTGATGCACTCAATTCTTTTCTGAAGGCTGAAGATGGTAGGGACAGTGGTAGTCCCAGAAATGTTTGATAACTTTGTTGAACTGTTTTATAACTTGCGAATCTCTCTATCACTTGAAATTTCGTTTTGGATACCCTAAAGTGAAAAAACATGTTCCAGTAACTTTTTGTCTACAGTGATTCCATGAGCCCTTCACAGCAGTGAAAAACTTCTATTCATTTAGAAAACATGCATGCTGTTACAAGCACATATCGATAGTCCACGGAGGTATTGCAATTCAATGAAGCCCACCTGTAAATGTTCACATAGTCCTGTTCACATAGGTGGGGGGCCTATAATGACCTTTCCAGAATTATGGGTTTCACGAGTCAAGGATTGATTATAGACTCATTTGGCTGTTTTCCAAAAGTTTCCCTACCAGGATTTAGCCACGATTTAAGTTATTTTGTCAACTCCAGGATGAGTGAGGGAATGCTTGGAAGGGCAGCAACTTCAGGGGTTCAGGAAGCACCAGGTGGTTGTTTAGGCCTTACCCGGGTCCCTTAGCGATTTTGCATCTTTTGTTTATTCAGTTTTGTTTTCAGTTTAGAAGGGCTTGTCTTTGTGGTGCTTGTAAATGTTGAACTCCCTTTATGTCCTTTGGAGGGGTTTCATTGCAGGTATGTTGTTTATTAGTTGGGACAATTTTTTGGATGGCAGCCTCTGCACGGAAGTCAGCCGTAGCATTTCCCTGGGGTCTACTTTGCAAGTATGAGCATCAGTTTTTATGACAGTTACTTGTAAGAGTTACAACAGTGCAGAGAAGTGATCAGTAATGTAAGGCTCATTACTATTATTATTATTTTTTTGAGTTGGAGTCTCACTCTGTCACCCAGGCTGGAGTGCAGTGGCACACTCATGGCCACCCCAGCATTGACCTGTTGGGCTCTGGCAATCCTTCTGCCTCAGCCTTCCAAGTAACCAGAAATACAGGCACACACTACCATGGCATGCTAATTTTTAAAATTTATTTATTGTAGAGACGCGGTTTTGCCAAGTTGCCTGGACTGGTCTTGAACCCGTGGGCTCAGGCAAACTATTATTATTATTATTGGTTTTTTCTTTTTGAGTCGGGGTCTCATTCTGTCTCCCATTCTGGAATGCAGTGGCACGATCATGGCTCATGCAGCTTTTGACCTCCTGAGCTCAAGTGGTCCTTCTGCCAGCCTCCCAAGTAACGGGGACTACAGGTGCTCACCACCACGCCTGGCTAATTTTTTTATTTTTATTTTTGTTGTTGTTGTGACAAGGACTTGCTATCTTGCCCAGGCTGGTCTCAAACTCCTGGACTCAAGCAATCCTCCCACTTTGACCTCTCAAAGTGCTGGGATTACAGGCATGGGCCACTGCGCCCGGCCTACGCTCACTCTGATGTTAAGAAGCCCTTTCCACAGCATGCCAAAACCATGGACAACTCCAAAAACATACCTGCTACCAGTTTGGATATTTACAAACTGAGGCTAATTCCTGGGCTAGAGTGAGGGCAATTAATTCTGCAGGTAGTGCGGATTGCCTAATGGGGTTTGCAATAAATCTCATATGGGAGTCAGATTTGGAGAAATCAAACCAATACAGTTTCAAATCTCACCTTCATTGGGTAAAGACAAGAGGGCAGTGGGGTTTAAAGAGTTACAATGAAAAACGTGTAGCTTTGAAGGAGACAGGAGCAGAACCTCATCATGTATTAGTTTTCTGGCTGAGAAATGCTAGCATATTTGGTATTGAATAAGTTTTCTATAGCACAAGGATCCTGTAGAAATAAATCATTTCCCTGAACAAATTCTTTTTTTTCCTTTTTTTGAGATGAAGTCTCACTGTGTCACCCACACTGGAGTGCAGTGGCACACTCACGGCCATCCCAGCCTCAACCTGCTAGGCTTAGGCAATCCTTCTGCCTCAGCCTTCCAAGTAGCTGGAACTACAGGTGAGCGCTACCATGCCTGGTAATTTTTTTTCTTTGAATTTATTGTAGAGACGAGGTCTCACCAAGTTGTCCCAGCTGGCCTCAAACCCGTAGGCTCAGGCAATCCACTCGCCTCGGCCTCCCAAATTGCTGGAATTACAGGCTGAGCCACCCAGCCTGGCCTTTTTATTTTTGAGTCAGAGTCTCACTGTTGCCCTGGTTGGAGTGCAGTGGCATGCTCACGGTCACCACAGCCTTGATCCACTGTGCTCAGGTGATCCCTGCTTTCCAAGTAGCTGGAATCACAGGCACATGCCACCACACTGATTTTTTAATTTACTATAGAGATGAGGTCTTGCCATGTTGCCCAGGCTGGTCTTGAACCTGTGGACTTAGGCAATCCTCTCGTTTCTGCCTCCCAAAGTTCTGGGATTATAGGCGTGAACCACCACGTCCGGCCCCAAGTCATTTTCTAAAATGTCCTTTTGAAAAGAAAGAAAAGCTAATAAACCAAAGTGTAAACACACATGTAAGTTTAAAAATTGGTCATTAAACACATGGGCTAGGCCAGGCTCGGTGGCTCAGCTTGTAATCCCTGCACTTTGAGAGACTGAGGTGAGTGGATTACCTGAGCCCACAGATTCAAGACCAGCCCGGGCAACTTGACAAGACGTCGTCTCTTCGAGAAATTTTAAAAAATAGCTGGGTGTGGTAGTGCGTGCCTGTAGTTCCAGCTACTTGGAACGCTGAGGTGGAAGGATCACTGAAGACCAGCAGGTCAATGCTGTGGTGACCATGAGCGTGCCACTGCACTTCAGCGTGGGCGACAGAGTGAGACTCCAACTCAAAAAAAACCCAAACAAACCATAGGCTGTTCAGAGACTGACATTCCACCAACAGACTTTCTATGAGTCCAGCTGCTGCCAGCAGGATCCATCAGAGCCCCTGGAGCCATTGGTCTCTCTCTGAGGGTTCCAGGTGCCATCACTTCCCCACTGCCTCATTCCAGTTTACCAGTTGCGGCAGCCTATCCCACTCGCCCTCGGCAAATCTCCTTCAGATGCAAGACCAGCCTTTCAATTTATGGTTTAGCATAATAATCTCTAGTAAACTTTTAGGTTCCTTGTCAAGGCAGATTACAAAGATCACCCCTTGAAAAAAAGAAAAGATCACTCTTTGGCTGGCCAAAGCCATAAAGGTGATAATACGACCACCTTTGGTTAAGGAGTTTGTGGACTGCAAATGTCTAGGAAACCCCTCCGGGCCCCAACTCCCCACTTAACCTAATTAGACCTTTGTGACCTAGTGACTCAGACAGACCCCACTATGGCAGCAATCATGTGACTAATCATTTGCATGTTGTCTATCACCTGACGTCAGTACCTGCGCTTTCCTGTCCCTTCATGATGACGTAGAGCAGACCACCACCCAATCACCTTAATGATCTTCCCCCATCAAGAGGAATGGTTAAAAGGACTCAACCACAAGCAGCCAATGGCCACTGCCTTGCTAGACTCTGGTGTGGCCGTGTGCTCTTTGAGCTATGGCTGTTGCTTCTATGCTTCCTGGCTTTGGCACCCTTCCTCACTGTGGGGAGGTGAATTTTCTCTCTCCCTTCTCTTTCTTGCTCTAATTTACATTTATTTATTTATTTATTTTTGAGTTGGAGTCTCACTCTGTCACCGGGACTGGAATGCAGTGGCCACTCCCGGCCACTGCAGCCTCGACCTGCTGGGCTCCAGCGATCCTTCCGCCTCAGCCTTCCACGTAGCCGGAATTACAGGCATGCGCTACAACTCCCAGCTGATTTTTTGATTTATTGTAGAGACGCGGTCTCGCTGCCCAGGCGGGTCTTGAACCCGCAGGCTCAGGCAATCCACTCACCTCAGCCTCCCAAAGGCTCAGGATTACAGCCACCGAGCCCGGCTATTTATTTATTTTTATTTAATTTTTCATTTGTAAATATCTTTGTACTTTTAAATAAACTGTATTTCAAAATCTAACTTTTGGGCAATTCTTTGCATCTTCCATGCACATCGGATTGCACCCCAGATGGCCACATGTGGGAAGTGAACTCTCTTTAAATAAATCTTTTCTTTCTTCGTCTCTTTGTGTTGCAAATCTTTGTGTTACTCAGATATCTGGCTACCCATGCTGTGCCCCTCCAGCATGGGTAGCCAGAGATCTGAGTAACAAGAGTGAGAGTAGGCTGGCCGCAGTGGCCCATGCCTGTAATCCCAGCACTTTGGGAGGCCAAAGCGGGAGAATTGTTGAGCCCAGGAGTTTGAGATCAGCCTGGGCAAGATAACAAGTCCTTGTCACAACAACAACAACAACAACAAAATAAAAAAATTAGCCAGGTGTGGTGGTGAGCACCTGTAGTCCCTAACAGGGAGGATTCAATTTGTCTGTTAAGAGACAGGAGAAAGGGAGGTGGTGAAAGGGGGAGGTGGGCAAGGAGATTCCACACCCCCAGGACAGAGCCCAGGCTATTAACTGAGAGCCTGCCAGGTTGTTCTGGGCACCGGGGTACAGTGGGAAGTGCTCTGTGGTACCTTGCTGAGAGTGTCTCCTGTCCTTCCAGCTGAGAAGGGCAGACCTGCCCATGGATGGGAGGGATGTCTGGAGGGTGGGGTTGAGCTGCCTTTCCATACCTCTAAATGCTCTTCTAAAGGCTGTGCAGAGGCTGCAGGGTCCATCTGGGAGACTCTGATATTAGGGGGTGGTTGGCCCTCTGCTGTGTTTCTGAGGGGTCAGAACTGAAGCCAGCAGGAAAGACACGGGGGAGGCAGTTTTCTTCTACTTAGTTTGTCCCTTGAACCTCATCTCCTGCAGATGCTCCATTAACCAGCCTTTCTTTCTTCGCCTCACTCCTTTCTTCTCTCCTGTTTCTCTGAAAGGCCCTCCTCTGTTTTTAGCTCTGTCTGTCTCTTGCAACTCAGATGTGTCTTTCTCAAGGATCTGAGAGCTATTCCTGGGTTTTTGTTTTTGTTTTTGAGTCAGAGTCTCACTCTGTCACCCAGGCTGGAGTGCAGTGGTATGCTCCTGGCCACCGCAGCCTCGACCTGCTGGGCTCAGGCAAATCTTCGGTCTCAACCTTTCAAGTAGCTGGAACTATAGGTACGTGCTACCATGCCTGGCTGTTTTTTAAAAAAAATTTATTGTAGAGATGAGGTCTCACCAAATTGCCCAGGCTGGTCTCGGACCCTTGGGTTCTGGCAATCCTCTCGCCTCCACCTCCCAAAGTGCTGGGATGACAGGTATTGAGTCACTGCACCTGGCTTCAAGAGCTATTCCTTTGAAATAGAATCATCAGGAAGGACTGGGCTTCTGGCTCCCAGTCTCTGTGGGAGGGCAGAATCCGTTAATAACTCTGGTCATTGGGAGCTAGCAGACTCAGCTGGCCTCACTGCATTGGCACTGACCAACCCTTTGTCATTTTCCTCCTCTCTGATTCTACTGATTCACCTTTCTCCCCATTCTCTCATCTCCCTTTAAAATGCTCAAGGCTGGGCTTGGTGGCTCAGCCTGTAATCCCAGCACCTTGGGAAGCCGAGGCGAGTGGATTGCCTGAGCCCGCGGGTTTGAGGCCAGCCAGGCAACTTGACAAGACCTCGTCTCTACAATAAAAAAAAAATTAGCTGGGCATGGTAGCACGTACCTGTAGCTCTGGCTACTTGGAAGGATGAGGTGAAAGGATTGCCAGAGCCCAGCAGATCAACGCTGGGATGGCCATGAGTGTGCCACGGCACTCCAGCCTGGATGACAGAGTGAGACTCCAACTCAAAAAAACAAAAACAAAAAAACCACTCAGACCATACTTTTAAGATGTATTGTGCACTTTAGGAGGCCAAAGCTGGTCTTGAACCCCTAGTGTTAGGCAATTCTCTTGCCTCTTTGGGTATGGCACTTGGTGAGTTCTGCCCTGCAGGGACCAGATGAGCTCTGAGGAGACACTGACCATGTTCACGTTCCTTTCAGCTACACCTGAGTGTGCATCCTCAGAACCAAGGTTTCTGCAGACTGCCCACTGCAGGGACGGGCTGGTCTTCCCCAGCCAACAAGCCTAGCCCCAGCAGCCCACCAGGGAGGCCCACCTCACAACCCGAGCCTGGTCCTCGCCCACCCTTACCTGACTGGGTTTTCCTGAGATCGAGGCCCAGTGGCACAACACGCCTCCTGGGGAGTCCAGGACAGCAGCCAATGAACATTGGGAAACTCAGGGGCTCAGGATAGACCCAAGGGCTTTGGCGGTTCCTCGAATGGAACTCCATGCTGAAACTCCTCACCTGCCTGGACGTGGGCGCTGTGGTTTCCACAGAACCGCATAGAACAGAGTTGCTGGGTCCGTGTACCCTCCACATATGCCCTGGATACCCCTAAGACCACGGGACAGGCCCAGCCCTGCCACCTCAGTGGGGCCCCCACACCAGACCCTGCCCAGCCTCACCACAACCCGGAGGCAGGACCAGAGACACCCTCTCTGCAGGGTGGTACCTGCATCCCATCCTCCATTTGCGGGCAGCAACAAGTTGGCCCAGGAGCTCAGGAGTCAGCTCCTGGGCCTTGGTGGTAGTAGAATACTGCTAGGAGATTGGGGGGCGGGGAGCCCATGACATCAATAAGGGTGCCCGATCCTAATTCAGGTGAAGTGAGGTCCAATGGGAGGTCCAAAACTTCACCTGTGCCAAAACTATTCATATATGCAGTACTAACTTGTAACCCTCTTCTTGAAAAGAATAAAAAAGATCAGAAAACTCAAACTCAGTAAGGAGTCTGAACTCCGAGAGGCCTTTAAAAGGAAGGGGGGCCGGACTTGGTGGCTCAGCCTGTAATCCCGAGCTTTTGGGAGGCTGAGGTGAGTGGATTGCCTGAGCCAGCGGGTTCGAGACCTGCCTGGGCAGGCGAGACCTCATCTCTACAATAAATCAAAAAAATTAGCCGGGCGTGGTAGCATGTGCCTGTAGTTCCAGCCACTTGGAAGGCTGAGGCGGAAGGATCACCGGAGTCCAGCAGGTTGAGGCCGTGGTGACCGGGAGCGGCCACTGCACTCCAGTCTGGGCTACAGTGAGACTCCAATTCAAAAAAAAAAAAGGAGGGGGGAAGGAAGCCACCCTGTAGCCTTTGCCTGCTGTCAGGACACCCTGTATTCTGACCTAGGAGACAGCACTCTTCTCACAGAGCACATGTTTTCCTTACACAAGTGGAGCAGCTTTACTGCTTATGTTTTGTTTTAAAATAAGTCTTGAGTAAACTTTTGTCTATGATGACATGGATGAAAGAAAGTCTTTATACATGTGTGCTCAGTACTTCTAGTGCCATCATTTTTGGCAAAGATGGTCCTTTCTCTGTGAAATGTGCATCACACTCTTTTCAAAACCAATTGGACATGTGTGAAGGTGTCCTGTTGACCTAAGAGCCTATCCTGTTACCAACACCACACTGTCTGGGTGTCTGAACCCTTAGAGTAGTTCTTTAAGGCAGGCACGGGGGGCTCTTACTCATCACTTTTCTAGAATTGCTTTGACTGTTCTAGGTCCACTGCCACATCCCACACAGAGGCAGAGATGTGCCCAGGGGTTTAAAGTGTGGTTTCATTTTCTTTCCATGGAGGGGAAAGGATACTGGGATAGAGTCAAGCTCCAGCTGGGCAGAGTGAAGGGAAGTATGTCCACCATCAGGCTTCCCTGCAGGGGTAGGTTGGGGAGAGCCCTGGCCCTGCCTGGCTGTGCTCCTCCACAAAGAGCCTGCAGAGAAGCCTGGAATAGAAGGATTTTCATGGCAGCCCAGAGGGCCCCGAGCACACCTTCTCCTTCCATCAAGACAAGGAAGGCTGGTGCCTACAAATCTGGTTCATAAAGTCTCCATGATGATTCCTAAACAGATATCCCAATGGGAAGATCAAGATGGGATTTTATGGCATGGGTGTACACACTGGTGAAACTGCTTCCCTGAAGACACATTTGTCAACATCTCCTAACATTTCACCAGTGTCAATATTGCAGTACCTGTGGCATCATTTGTCACTCTTTTGAAATAGAATATATAACAAAGGAGAAAGCAAAATTATTCTTATTTCAGATGGTTCCATCATAAACCTGAGAGGGGAGGGCAACAAACAGTGAAACAAAAACATGCTTCAAAAATGAAGCATATTTGGGGGACAAGGGAGAACAGCATTAATATGTGAACATACCTTTCTATACACACAACTAACAAGCCACAATGCTTAAACATGAACTTTGTAGGAATCAGTTTCTAAAGCTATATAAAGAAGCAGTATTCCCAATACTAAAATCCAGAAACCGTCCAAAGGCCCATTCATAGTAGAAAAGAAAAATTCATTTTGGTAAATTAAACTAGTCAAACCTATACAGCAATGATAATCTCACAAACATGTTGAAGGAATGAAGCCAGAAAAAGGGTACAAACTGTCCCCCTCCTTCTGCTTGAAGCAAAAACAAAACAAAGCAAAACAAACAAAACAACACATGATCTCTGCTAAAAGGGTTGGCATAGGGGCTTCTTCTGGGGTGGGATGTAGGGGGGACACACAGAGAGTTTCTGGGGTATGGTTTCCTAAATATGGGTTTAGTTTGTGTACATCCATCAAGTTGTCATTTTATATATTTTTCTATATTTTACTTCAATAAATTTTTAAGAAAAACAGTCTCTATAAGATCTACTCGAAAATACTTTAAAATACCGAGAGACCTAAAAGAAGTTGTGAATACGTGAATAGATCATTCCTATGATGAGAGTGGAAACAAATTCTCCCTTAGAGCCTCTAGGTAAGAGTCCACTCTGGCCACAGCTTGACTTTGGCAGTGAAAGACTATGTTGTAAACCCAGTTAGGTCAGACTTAGGAGACTTCTGACCTATGGAGCTAGGAGTTCAGAAATGGATGCTGTTTTAAGCTATTAAATATGTAGTGATGAATTACACAGCAATAAAACACAGGAGAATTCAGGAAGACTAGCTTTTCCTACAGAAACTCAAGTGTCTAGATATTGCTTCCCCTCCATACACACAGCAGCAGGCATAAGAGCTAAACTCAACCAACTAGACATTCCCTCTTAGGATTTCGTATTTCTGCATATGACTCCAGGATGGTAGAAAGAACTAGAAGCCAGGAATTACAGATGCAGTACTTGTACCAGACTATTCCTGATACTAGATGACAACAGTAACTGTGCTTGCTAGCATTTGCAACAGGTTCTGTTCTCGAATTTTAAACCTAGACCTCCAGATAGCCCTGAAAATGGTCAATTCCTTGATGTGCTTCCCAGTAATTCTATTTTATAAGAAATGACCCAGCTGGGCTCGGTGGCTCAGCCTGTAATCCTGCACCTTTGGGAGGCTGAGGTGAGTGAATTGCCTGAGCCTGCGGGTTTGAGACCCGCCTGGGCAACTTGGCGAGAACTCATCTCTACAATAAATCAAAAAATTAGCCGGGTGTGGTAGTGCGCGCTTGTAGTTCCCAGCTACTTGGAAGGCTGAGGCGGAAGGATAGTCAGAGCCCAGCAGGTCAAGGCTGCGGTGGCCGGGAGCGGTCACTGCACTCCAGTCTGGGCGACAGAGTGAGACTCCAACTCAAAAAAAAAGAAATGACCCAACTGATAGCAGTACTAAATAAAATAAAAAAACAGTATTTTCTAAATCATTCAGCCACATCCAATAACTAAGTCGGTTACTTTCCAACTTCTTTGCTTAATGGAATACTCTATGGCCCTGTGATGTCAGTACAACTCTTTGTCAGGCTCATCTGCTCAGTTTCTACCCACCAATTTCTGGGGCCAATATCTGAGGTTGCAAGGCCTGAAGGAATAAGTGTCAGATTCCTAATGGACCAATGGAATGCTGGGAATGTAGGCATGATCGTTTAGTCAATATTTATTACAGTGTTCACTAGGTAGTGTTTTGAGATACATATCCCTCTTATTTTGAGGAACTCTCTATCTCAATAATATAATCTGATTAAGTTGCCAAACCTGAAACCTATCTTATTCACACTATAGGCAGGTGACCAAGCCTGAACCAATCATAAAGGTCAATTCTCTAGATATAAGATTTGATTCAGAAATGGGTGTATTACCCAATACGCACTAATCACAAACATTCTCCAGGAGTTTTCCAGTGGAATCAGTGACATGGGTTTTTGTTTTGTTTTTAACCCCTCTGGCCAAGTGACTTTCAAACTGTAAACCCAGAATCACCTGCAACCTTGTATCCTACCCTGTGGGAAAACATAAGCAGACAGATAACAAAGAAAAGTAAGGAGTGGTCAGAGGCAAGGTACAGGGAATCCTGCTGACATTCATGGTCCTAAATCCAGTCATCCGGGCATCTGAACCTCTTGACTTCTCTTAGTTTGATTGCATGAGGGGATTCATTTCCACTGAGGTGTAGTTGTGTGAGGATCGATTCCTACGACTCCTGGTAGACCCCTGCCAATACAAATCACTGTCTATGACATGGTCTCCATCATCAAGCAAGCTGGAGGATGCAAAGCCTTCAGTACATTTTCAAATATCAGATTGTGGAATGCTGACCTAATCCCCCACTCTGTCAGAATGACTTGTAAAAATAATTTTCTTTAATTAAGTTGAATGTTTTGAGATAATTGTGGATGTTTAGGCCCTTAGAAGAAATAATACAGAGAGATTTGGTACAAACTTTACACATCTTTCCCAAATGGCAACAACTTGCACTAAAGTACAGTATCATAGGATATTGACAATGATATAGTCAAAATACAGAGTAGTCTACTATTCTGTCCTGTGATTCTGTATTTCTGTCCTATCAGACATGGCATATAAATGAAATCATACAGTATGTAAGTTTTGCATTTTGACTGTTTTCACTCACCCTAATTCCCCAATAATGCATCCATCTTGTTTCATATATTCAAAGAGATTTCCTTTTTATTGCAGCGTAGCATTTCAAGGTATGGATGTACCACAACTTGTTTTTTTCACCAAATCACCTATTGTTTCCAGTTTTTTAGACAGTAAGACTGGAGCTGCTGTGAATATTTGTGTACTGACTGTTATGTGAACATATATTTTCTTTTCTCTGGGATGAAAGACCAGGGGTACAATTGTTGTGTCACTTTTTTTAAAAGGAACTGCTAAAGTCTTAAAAATATTTTATGATATGTAAAATAAATATACTATTTTCTATTCCTGCAGGCAATATGTAAATAATCTGTTTTCTCTGCATGTTCAATGGCATTTGATTTTGCCACTAATTTTGCTTGTTTGCTTGCTTGCTTGTTTAAATCATTCTGATATGGTGGTTGAAACCAGCATTTCCTTAATGGCTAATATTTTGCCCATTTTCTAATTGTATTCCTTGGAGTTTTAAGGCATTTAAAAAGATATACTAGGTACTAATTCTTTGCCATCAGAAATGTGGTTTGCAAATATTTTCTCTCCGTCTGTAGCTTATCTTTAAATTATCTTCAAATGGGCTCTAACAGAGCAGACCTTTTTAGTGAGGTGCAACTTATCCATTTTTAATTTTATGAATATTGCTTTTGATTTCAACTGGAAGAACTCTACAACTAGCCCTAGGTCTTGACAACCTGCTCCTGATTCTTTTCCCAACATTTTAGTTTTATATTTAAATCAGTATTGATTTTGAGACAATTTTTGTATAAGCTTTGAGACCTAGGTCAAGCTGCTTCATCTACTGTGACTTCCTCCTTCCCTTCCTCTTCCTCCTTTTATTTTCTTTCTTCTCTTTTCTTGTCAGAGTCTTACTCTCAGTCTCACTCTACAGACCCAGCTGGAGTGCAGTGGCAGGATCATAGCTCACCACAGCCTTGAAATCTTGGTCTCAATTGAGTCTCCTGCCTCAGCCTCCCAAATATCTGAGACTGCAAGTGCACACCACCATGCCCAGCTAATTCTGTGATTTTTTTTTTTGTCCATAGAAACAAGGCAATGCTACGCTGCTTATGCTGGTCTTGAACTCCTGGGCAGAAGAAGTCCTCTAGTCTTGGCCTTACAAAGTGCTGGGCTAACAGGCATGAGCCACCTTGCCTGCCTATTTCTTTTCCTTTTGTTGCTCTTTTGGTGCCATATTTAATACTCATATCCAAATGTTTCTTCTGTAAGATGTATCCCTATCATTGTTCTGAGTGTTGTAGTGTTTGCTGTTACACTTAAGTATTTGACTCTTTTTTTTGTTTTGTTTTGTTTTTTTGAGTTGGAGTCTTACTCTGTCACCCAGGCTGGAGTGCAGTGGCACACTCATAGCCACTGTAGCCTTGACCTGCTGAGCTCAAGCAATCCTTTCACCTCAGCTTTCCAAGTAGCCAGAACTACAGGCTCGAACTACCACACCTGGCTCATTTTTTGATATAACGTACAGACGAGGTCACACCAAGCTGCCCAGGCTGGTCTCAAATCCCTGGGTTCAGGCAATCCTCTTGCCTCAGCCTCCTATAAAGTGCAGGGATTACAGGCTTGAACCACCACGCCCAGGACAAGTGAATTCTTACACATGCTGTGAGGCTGGGTTCACCTTCATTCTTCCAGTTGTCCCAGCACCACCTGGTGAAAAGATTTCCCTCTACACATGGATGGTCTTGACACCCTCCTTAAAGTCAGCTGACCTTAGGCATACAGGTTTATGTATTTTTGCTAGTCTACTGTTAGCTAATGTATATGTCTGACCTTGTGCCAGCACTGTGCTGCCTTCATGACATTTGCATTTTGTCAAGTATGAAATCAGGAAGTGTGAGTCCTCCTGTGTGTGTGTGTGTTTTCTTATTTTTTTTAGGATTTTTGGCTTATCTACATCCCTTGCAGTTTCATAGGAATTGATTACAGATTTGTTATTTTGAAGATGTGAACTGGGATTTTCATAGACTTTGCCATGAATCCGTACATCACTTTAAGTATTTTTACCACCATAATAATTATGAGTGCCTGATCTATGAATGTGAGATGGTTTTTGTTACATAGATCTTCTATTATTATCAGCAAATCTTGTATGTTTCAGAATCTATGTTATGCACCTTTTTGTTAAATTTATTTTTAGTGTTTATTTCATTTTGATGTTATTGCATGGAGACAGCTGACAATGAAATATGAGGATGTAAATCTTCAGGATAGTGATTGGTTAAAAAATTGAATGATAACAAGCATTCTTGGGCAACTAGGGAAATGTGACTATAGGCCAAATAGAGGATTGTTCTTTTCTGAGTTGTGAGAACAATTCGGTGCTTAGTACAAAACTACACATATCTGTACATCTGTGAACACAGAAAAAGGAAGGGAGGGAGAAAGGAGAGGAAGACGGGTGAGAGAGAGAATCAAGAGCAGCTGAAGTTAGCAGTATTGTACTTATGGAAAGATTGACAGTCCTTTTTATTCTTTCCAATTTCCTCTGTGAACCAAAGCTTCCAAATAAGCACTAGCTGAACAAATGACGAGAAAAAGAGAAAAGGAGAGAGAGAGAGAGAGAGGAAGATAAACTTTAAAGGACAATGAAATACCAATTAACCTGGAGCCCTCAGGCTGGTGTCACAGGGGTCCTTCCTGTGTGTCTACAGCTGTGGAAATTGGAAAGGCAGGTCCTGGACTTGGGAAGAAGGATTTCCTGGTGAGCTCCTTGGAAAGCAGCCCAGAACCCAGGGATCCACTCCAAACTTAGCAGAGTGCTGCAGTCAAATGCAGGCAGGAGGATTTTGCTGTTGCAGATGAGTAGATGTTGGGGGCATTGCGAGGACAGTGTAGCCAGGAGAAAGTCTCCAGGAAGGTCCTAAGGTGGTATCAGCATTTCCTTTGTGTTTCTGGTGAAATTTTGGAATGGCCATCCTCCAACAGTAGAGTTGGAGGGAAAAGGAAATTTCTGTCTGGTTCAGGCTAACCCTAGGGCAGGTTCAGAAGGCCTGGCATGGTGTTGTTGAGAATGCCAGAAATGTGGGAAGGAATCCACAGCATCTTCTGCAGAGTTACTAAGTTCCGAGTGGCCATAGTAAGGTCTGATCTATAGAACTATGGGGATTGTTGCTGGAAGTTGGCATCACTTGGGTTAGTAGATGGGCAGTCAACAAGGGTGTTGCTTGATCTAGTCAGTCAAAAGTAATCAAGATTGGTCCATGGCAGTGGTTCCAATGCCAACCCTGATCTCTTCCTCAGTTTCCAGACCTGACATGGTTTTCTCAGCTAGAGCACCCTTCATCAAGAAGAGGCCCCAAAGGGAAAACTCCTGCAACAATGGCAATCGTAAAAGACAGGGCCAGGCACTAGGCTGCTGCTTGGTTTTGGGGATAAAGTTTTATTGGCACCCAGCCAGGCCCATTCACTTATGTTTCAGCAATGGCTGTCTCCATACCACAATGGCAGACTGGAGCAATCGGTTGTCACAGACACAGCATGGCTCACAAACACTAAAATATGTCTTCTCTGTTCACTTCTACATAGGATATATTTCATCTTTCCCTATCTATGCTGTACCCCAAATGATAAATAATAATTATATTTCATCCTTGGTTTGGGAGTGTCATGTAGTAGTGCCATCTCTGAAGGCATAAAGAACTCGTGTTGCAGAATTTTGTTTCCTTTTAATTTCTAGGAATAGAGTTGAGAAAATTCAATGAATTCCTTCTTTTCTTTAGCATAATGTCTTCAAGGTTTACCCATGTTGTCACAAATTACAGGACTGCCTTAAAAAAACACAAAATCATTTCATTCTTTCGATTGACAAATAAAAACTGTATATATTTTTGTGTACATGATGCTTAGAAATTTGTATACATTACGGAATAGGTAATTAACAGATATAGGTAGCCGGGCTCGGTGGCTCAGCCCGTAATCCCGTGCCTTTGGGAGGCTGAGGTGAGTGGATTGCCTGAGCCCGCGGGTTCGAGACCCACCTGGGCAGCGAGACCTCATCTCTACAATAAATCAAAAAATCATCCGGGCGTGGTAGCGCATGCCTGTATTTCCGGCTACTTGGAAGGCTGAGGTGGAAGGATTGCCAGAGCTCAGCAGGTCAAGGCTGCGGTGGCCGGGATCGGCCACTGCTCTCCAGTCTGGGTGACAGAGTGAGACTCCAACTCAAAAAAAAAAAAAAAAAATTAGCCAGGTGTGGTGACATATGTCCATCATCCTGGCTACTCAGGAAGCTGAGGCAGGAGAATCATTTGAGCCCAAGAGTAAGGGCTACAGTGTGGTATGGTTGTTAAACTGCATTCCAGCCTGGATGACAGAGCAAAATCCTATCCCTAAAAAACTCTTGTAATTAAAAAATAAAATTCATTCTAAAAATATATATAATACCTGCTACATAATAAAATATGCCTATTCCAGGAAAAACAATGCTTTAAAAACACCCAGTATCTCTGCTCAAGAGAGTTGAAGAAAGTGAAAGGAAGGAGTTTCAAGACAGTCAGGTCTGGCTAGGCTAGATACATAAAACACTGTATCATCGAGAACTTACAGATCATGGGAGAATAGGCATAGAGGATGCCAAGGAAACATCAGCATTCAGAAGACATCATGAAACCCATACCACCCCCCCCCCCAAAAAAAGCTATCTCCCAGAGCAAGTCCTCAAATGTGATGAACTGCATATGTTCTGGAAGAAAATGCCCAATGGTACCTACATCCATAAAGTGCCAAGCAGGACCTGAGATTCAGGACTTGGAAAGTTCACCTTACTCTGGTACTATCTGGTGATGTTGCAGGTCACAAGATCAAGCCAGCCTTTTTTTTCTTTCTTTTTGAGTTGGACTCTCACTCTGTCACCCAGACTGGAGTGCAGTGGCCGCTTCCGGCCACCGCAGCCTCGCCCTGCTGGGCTCTGGCGATCCTTCCGCCTCAGCCTTCCAGGTAGCTGGAATTACAGGCACGCGCTACCATGCCCAGCTAATTTTTAATTTATTGTAGAGATGGGGTCTTGCCAAGTTGCCCAGGCAGGTCTCAAATCCGTGGGCTCAGGCAATCCACTCATTTTAGCCTCCCAAAGCACTGGGATTACAGGTTGAG
>NW_007259792.1:220556-221429 GCF_000164805.1 Carlito syrichta
CAACTTGGCGAGACCTCATCTCTACAATAAATAAAAAAATCAACCGGGCATGGTAGCGCGCACCTGTAATTCCGGCTACTTGGAAGGCTGAGGCGGAAGGATCGCTGGAGCCCAGCAGGTCGAGGCTGCGGTGGCCGGGAGCGGCCACTGCACTCCAGTCTGGGCGACCGAGACTCCAACTCAAAAAAAAAATAAATAAATAAAAAGAAGCAGCAGTTGCCGGGCTTGGTGGCTCAGTCATAATCCCAGCACTTTGGGAGGCTGAGGTGAGTGGAATGCCTGAGCCCACGGGTTCGAGACCAGCCCAGGCAACTTGGCGAGACCTCGTCTCTACAATAAATCAAAAATTAGCTGTGTGTGGTAGTGTGTGCCTGTAGTTCTGGCTACTTGGACGGCTGAGGTGGAAGGGTCACTGGAGCCCAGCAGGTCGACGCTGGGGTGGCCGTTAAGCATACCACTGGACTCTAGCCTGGGCAACAGAGTGAGATTCCAACACACACACACACACAATGAAGCGGCAGCGCCATCAATTTGGACACTTGAAAAACGATGAGGTTTTCACCAGGTGCAAATGTTAAATGTTATCATCCTTACGTAAGATCTTTCAACAGAACACAGACTCTGTGTCACACAAGGGATAACAAGATGGCAACAAACACTGAAAAATTTGTTGATAACTCAAAGAATTTCTAGCTTCCTGTTATAATGTTTCTTTTTCTTTTTTTTTTTTTTTTTTTGAGTTGGAGTCTCACTCTGTCGCCCAGACTGGAGTGGAGTGGCCGCTCCCGGCCACTGCAGCCTCAACCTGCTGGGCTCCGGCGATCCTTCTGCCTCAGCCTTCCGAGTAGCCAGAATTACAGGTGCGCGGTACCA
>NW_007259793.1:0-11511 GCF_000164805.1 Carlito syrichta
GATATGAAGCAAAAACTTAATGTGATTTTGTTTTGTATTTCCATAATAATGAGTCATATTGAGCACTTTTTATTATATTGGTTGGCCATCTGTATATCTTCTTTGGAAAAATGTCTATTCAGGTCCTATGCCCAATTTTTAACTATTTGTTCTCCTTGTTTGCTATTGTTTTATATGAGTTTCATATTTTGGGGAATATAATCACTTGCCAAATGAGTTGTAAATATTTTCTCCAAATATGTAGATTGTCTCTTTACTCTGTTGATAGCTTTTCTTGCTGGGTAGAAGCTTTATAGTTTAATATAATCCTAGTTGTTCATTTTCTCTATTGATTCCTGTGTTTTCAGTGCCATAGCCAAAGCATCATTACCAAGACCAACCTCAAATAGTTTTTACCCTGTTTTTTTTCTAGAAGTTTTATGGCTTTGTTTCTAACCTTTAATACTTTAACCCATTTTGAGTTTTTTTTAAATATCATGTAAGATAGGGTCCAATTTCATCCTTTTGCATGTGAATATCCACTTTTCCCAACACCGTTCATTAAAGAGACTGAACTCTTCCCATTCTGTATACTTGACACCAGCAAATATTAGTTGCACTCATAAACACAGATTTATTTCTAGTCCCCATATATGCAATTTCCATACTATATTATTATAGTTTTGTAATATAGTTTGAGATAAGGAAGTATAATGCCTTTAGATTTCTTCTTTTTGCTCAAAACTGTTTTGATTATTGGAGGTCTTCTGTAATTCCATACAAATCTAAGAAATTTGCTTCTATTTCTGTGAGAAATGTCCTTGAAATTTTGATAGAGTTTGAGTTTTTTGTTAGAGTGTAAGACCTCTACACAAATAAATATTTTTTTAAAGTTATGTCACCGGCCAAGATGGATAATTTGATTTCTTCTTCTCCAATTTTGAATATTCTTTTACTTCTTCCTCTTGACTGATTACTTTGACTAGAACTTGTAATTCTATATTAGATAAGTAGTAAAAATGGGCATTGTTTTTTTGTTCCAGTGGGAAAGCATTCTGTTTTCCCCCATTCAGTATGATGGTAACTCTGGCTTCGCAGTATATGTTCTGTATTATGGTCCTGCAATGCCTGATTTGTTGAGAATTTTTATCATAAAGGGATGTCAAATTTTATGAAATGATTTTTTGCATTTACTGAGATGGTCATAAGTTTTTTCCCTTCATTCTGCTAATGTGATGTATCATGTGTTGATTTGCACACATTGAACCATCCTTGAATGCCTTGGATAAATCTCACTTGATCCTCATGTATTATTTAATAAATGTTTTTTCCATATGCTAGCATTTTGTTGAGGATTTTTGCATGTATTTTAATCAGGGATATTACCCTATATATGTTTTGTTGTTGTGTCCTAGTCTAGTTTTGATATCAGAGTAATGTTAATGTTATTGATTAAGTTGAGAATAACTTCCTTCTGTGAAATATTCAGAGATAGTTTGAGAAGAATTTGTGTGTGTGTGTGTGTGTGTGTGTGTGTGTGTGTGTGTGTGTGTGTGTGTGTGGTATAATTTAGCAGTAAAATCATCCTCCTGGACTTTTCATTGTTGGAAGATTACTCTCATTACTATTATTGGTCTCATCGGGTTATCTGGTTTTTCCCTGGTTCAATTTTTTAGAGTTTTTATGTGTCCATGAATTCACCCATTTCATCTAGTTTTTCCAATGTTTTGACATATAGTTATTCATAATAACTCCTAATGACTTTTTGTATGTATGTGATATTACTCATCATATTTCCTTTTTCATTTCTTATTTTATTTGGATTTCCTTTCCTTTGGGGGTAATCTATCTGGCAGCTTATTAATTTTATATTTCCAAAATACTAACTTTTCTTTCTTGTTGATGATTTGTATTGTTTTATTCTCTCATTTGTTTAGTTTTTTTCTGATTTTTATTATTTCTTTCCTTCTACAGAATTGGGGTTTGGTTTGTTCTATTTGCCTAGTTCCTTAAGATTGACTGTTAGGTTGTTTATTCGATGTCTTCCGATTTCTTTTATGTAGGAATTTCTTGCTACAAACTTCCTTCTTAGCATTGCTTTTGCAGTATCCCATAGGTTTTGTTGGGTTTTGTTTCCATTTCTAAGTGTTTTAATTTTTAAAAAATTTTCTTCTTGTTTTTTGACCTAGTGGTCATTTATGTAAATATTGTTTAAGTTCTATGTATACTTACAGTTTCCAAAGTTGTTCTTGTTTTTTATTTCTAGTTTTATGCTATTGGGGTACAAAAGGATACTTGATATATCATAATTTTTTTTCAATTTATTGAAACTTGTTTTGT
Source organism: Carlito syrichta (assembly GCF_000164805.1). Lineage (NCBI taxonomy): Eukaryota > Metazoa > Chordata > Mammalia > Primates > Tarsiidae > Carlito > Carlito syrichta. The sequence goes on from NW_007259793.1 coordinate 2,320, forward strand.
TGCCTCATATATAGTCTATCCTAGAGAATATTTCATGTGCTGATAAGAAGAATGTGTATTCGGCAGCTGTTGGATGAAACGTTCTGTAAATGCCTTTTAGGCCCATTTGGTCTACAGCACAGATAAAGTTCAATGTTTATATGTTGATTTTCTATCTAGATTATTTCATCTTTACAGGTGAAGTGAGTTTATTTTAGGTAGTATGTAGGTAAGACTTTTTCTTATCTAGTTAGCCAGCCTATATATATATGTGGTGTATATACATATATATATGCGTGTGTGTGTGTGTGTGTGTGTGGTGTGTGTGTGTGTATTCAATATCTGTAGGAATACAACTGGTTTTTAGTTAAAAGTATAGTGGCAAAGAACTCTGGGTTTTAAGTGTACTCATCACCTCCACTGTACCCAACAGGCAATTTTTCATTCCTAAGCACTTTCCCATTCTGAGCCTCCAGTGTTCAATGTACCATTCTATATGCCTTTGAAGACCCTCGGTTTAGTTCTCAATTGTAAGTGAGAGCATGTAGTATTTGCCTTTTCATTTTCACATTGCTTCACTGAAGATAATGGCCTCCAACTGCATCCAAGTTGTTGCAACACTCATTATTTCTTTTTTATGGCTAAAGAGTATTCCTTAGTAAATATATACCACACTCTCTTTAACCACTGATCAATTGATGGGTATTGAATTGAGCTGAAAATTTAAACTGTTTGCATTCAAGGTTGTTGTTGTTAGTTAAGGACTTACTCCTGACATTTTCTTATGTATTTTATTACTGTTTAATAAAATGTCACTTTCTTTCTCTTTTATTGCTTAACTTTATAATTTTATGGTTTTTTGTAGTTATGCCTTTTGATTTCTTTCTATTTCTCTATTTCTCTACTCTGTTTCTGCTTGACCAGTGAGTTTTATACTTTCATGTGTTTTCACCATGATAAATATTATTGTTTCCCTTGGAGTTTTAGAACTCTTTGGCATTTCTCATAGAATCAGTCTAAAGATATTGAATTCTTTAGTTTTTTCTTCTATGGGTAACACTTTATTTCTTATTAGAATGATAGCTTTGCTCTGCATAGTATTCTTGACTGACAGCTATTTTCTTTCAGAACTTTGAACATATGTCACACTATTGGGTCTGGCCAGCATCATGACACTGAAGTCCTCTGAGTATACATGAAGAGATGTCAGTAGGACTCCGAAAGTATCATCTGAGCCCAGCAGGTCAAGGTTTTGGTGGCTGAGTGTGCCAGTACACTCCAACCTGAGCAATAGAATTAGATGAAAGAGAGAGAGAGACAGACAGAAAGGCAGTTACAGTTTTTAATAGACAATTGAAGGGCATAAACACAAGGCTACAAACTGAACTCTAGGCTGCAAAGAGTCAATTAAGAATCTAGAAGGGTCTGCTTAGTGAAGGGTGTGGGGTGGATGTCAGAGTCCAGCTCCAACACAAAGGTTAGGGCCTAAGGCAAGAGAATCAGACACGGTGAAGGAAGAAGACATAAGTCAACTCCCTGGGTCGAGTTCGGGACTCTTCCAAAGTTTATTCAATTTTCACATGTTTATATAAGGCATTTTCAACCCTCAACCCCCTCATACATATGCCCACAAAAGCTTACATTATGTTTTCTTTTACAATCAAAAGTTCTACAATGATTTATTTGTTCCTCCCTATTCTTTTTTTTGTTTCCATTATGTTAAAACCAACAGACAGGAATGAAATAATTTTTGCTAAAAATAATTAATTGAAACCTTTTAACCCTTACCCCTTTTATATCATATTTCTAACAATTCTTACATGTAACTTAACGGCAATATATTGGCATTTACATCTATAACTAATTTTACTGTTTCTTATAATTAACTTGATTATTTCTTAATTATTTCCTATAAACTTTCCTATTATGTATCTATCTTTATTCTTATTTTGCTTATATTAATCATAATCTAATAATGCTTAACAACTTTGTATGAATTATACTTGACTACTCTTATATCCTATATTTGTTTTCTATTTAATTATTTTTAATCATCATCCTATTTATAATTATTTTTAATCATCATCCTATTTTTATCTACTTAACTATTCTCTCCTATATTATTATACTTATACTACTAGATCATTTTACTCTTAAAAACTTATATCTACTATGTCTATACTTTCTTAAATTATGTTTAAAAGCAGCTGCCCTCAGGATTGACTTGTCTCAGGTCTCACAAACTTCTTCCTCCATCTTACCCATCTAAGGTGTTATCTTAGTATAGGGTCTGTTAACCATTAAAAATAAAGAATGAGAAAGTTTCTTATTTTCCTTACACACAATGGTTTTGCTTTTCATGGAAACGAAGGTAACAGAACATTCTCTAGCGTCTCTAATGGCTGTGCTTTTGCTGTGTTCCTTATTCATGTCTCAAACTTCAGTTTCACCAATACATCATCCTTGCTTATCAGTTAATGCTTCATCAGAAAGGGGTACTTTCTGTCTTATGCACACACTCCTAGAGATCAAAGGGGCCCATCAATGCGATCCATGGGGCTTTGCCTCCAGCATGGCTGCTTTAGCTGGGGCCTTGCTCCCAGCCAGTGTTTTTCCCACTTTCAGGAAACCCTTACTTTGCCTTCTGTTAGGAGTTGCAGCTCCCGACAGGTGGAGAGGCAGTTATTCTAGTCTACAAAGTGAACTTGAGGGTGGTGCAAGGTAGTGGTGATGCATTTTTGTTTCCAAGTTATGGGCACCTTCTCCACTGATTGGAGATAAGTAAATAATATTATCACCACCTATTGTAATTAATGCATCTCTGAGCCCACTGGAAAGGTTTCTACCTGCTCCCTGACCAACATCAAGGCTGAACTTTTGACTCTGAAATTGAAGAGCTGAGTTTAGACTATGTACTGCACAACTCAGAGGGACAATCCTACTCCCAAACCCATCTGGAGGATGATGATGTTCCCTGGTACCTAGAATCCACCATAACCATGTAATCTGCATGTTTTGGGATGATCTTAGTTATAATGCAACACAGTTACATGGCTAGAGGCAGAGGGATGTGTGTCTGTCTGTCTGTCTGTATATCTTTGGGGTAATGTGTATGTTGTCAGTGTGTCCTTTGCAGAGGGTAAGGATGAAGCATGATGAATTTGCCTGGCTCCCGCTGATCTCTAGGAAGCTGACTACTGCAGGTGGACCTTCAGGCTAAACTGAGGTGATAGAAAGGATAAGACTCAGCTTTGTTTTGACTGCATTTAAAAATTGAGCATATATTAGGGGTAATGTAAGTGGTAGTTGAGACAGGAAGGACAGAACTTGCTGTATTCAAGGAGATAATTTTCTATACTTCTTTTTAGGCCCAGTTAAATCATCTGAAACAACTCCAAAATTTCCCATGAGACAAAAATGACATTATTACAGACAGCACACACACAATGAGAGCTTCTGCTATCATAATCTATGGGAGAAGAGTGCAACTTCCTTCTCTTCAAGTTCCACCTAATATAAAAAGAAAGATTACGTGTTGCAATAGATTGTGCTAAGGGAGAGTGAAGGGCATCAAAGGGGTATATTCACTGACCTGGGGCTTGGAAGAGGGTGAGAATGGGGACGCCTGCCCCACATGCTCCAATGTTGGGGTGGGGGAAGCTGAGAAAAAGTGTGGTGGCATAGACGTGCTGCAATGTTCTTGCCAATAAGGGCCAGAAACAGGGAGAGTTTAACACTTTTTTTTACTCTTTTGTGATTGTGATGATGACATGAAATCACTGACTGTGGGGTGCTTAGCAATGGATTGGACCCACTTCAGGCACTTATCAACTGCCCTAGGTGGCAGGAGAAAAAAAGCCAAAGATAAGGTGTAGTTTTGGGATAGGGCCATTGACTGAGAGTGGGAGCAAGAAACAGGCTGGAAGACAAGGAGAATTCAGTAGTGAACACATAGATATGAAGCACCAGTGAATATGACTGGTAGACAGCTGAATAAAAGGTCTGATGCTAGATGGATAGTACAGAGAGGTGACAGAATTAGGCATAAGCAGCACATGAATGATCCTTGAAGCCAGGAAAGTACATGTCCTAGTAAGTACTTTTAAAACAACATGAAAATGAGATGGTGACAAACACTTGGAAGCACCAACATTTGAGGGAAGGGTGGAGGTGGAGGAGGAAAAGTCAACAAAGGAGCCCCAGAAGAAGAGCAGGGAAGAGGGGGAGACTCGGGAGTATGTGAGATCAGGGAAACCAAGAAAGAAAGAATGAGTTTCAAAATGGAGTAGGGGTTTGATAGTACCAAATACTGGTTGGTTCCTGGACACCTGGTGACACTTAAGGGGTGCTCCTGAAGGAAGGCCTGGAATTGAGTGTCTTGGAGTAAGTGTGGAAGCGTGACTGTGATGTGGATGATGGAGAAATATAATAACAGTCAGGGTTAAGGGGATGTTAAGAAAGGAGAGCACCAAGAATGAGTAAGTGTTGCAGCAAAGGAGTGAGAAGGGTCAACAGAATATCCTAGAGAAAGTGGAACCACATGAGAGAGCCATGTTATTGAAACAGTGGGAGGAAAAAAATTTAAAGTACAGGTGAAGGTACTCACCTTAGACAATAGGAGCACAGTGTCTTGTGTGAGGAAAGGAAAGAGTTAGAACAGAAGTTAATAAGTGCAGACCACTAAGAAGTTTGTTGGTAGAAACTTGAAGTCATTATCCTCTGCTTCTTATTTTTACTTGAAAAACACGAGACTCTTTCATTTGCCAAGAATGATAAGGTAGGTGGTGTCTGCTCAGGTTGCCAGTAAAAAACACCATAAGCTAGTAAGTTAAATGATAGAAATTTATTTTCTCACATCGTGAAGGCTGGAAGCCTGAAATCAGGAAGCCAACATGGTAGGAGTCTGGTAAAGTCTATCTTCCTGGCTTACAGATCACTGCCTTCTTACTGTGTGCTTTCATGGTGGCATGAGAGTGGATAGAGGGAGATAGAGAGTGGTATCTTAATATCATCCTCTTATTATAGGGCACTAATCCCATTTTGAAGGCTCTATCCTTGGGACCTCATCTCACCTAATTTCTTCCCAAAGACCTAGTCTCCAAGCTATCACATCAGGCTTTAGGAATCCAACATACATATTTTGGGGGGATACAATTCACTACATAGCAGGAGGTCAGAGCATGAGGGGCAGTTGAGAGAATGATAAAAGTGTGGGTTCTGGATTCAAACTCTCTGGTTTTAAATTCTGGATTTGATATTTCCAAGCTGTGGGGACTTTAACAAATGACATAGTCTTTGTTAACAAAGTCTTCCTATTTGTCTTTTTTTGTCATCTTCAAATGGGTGTAATGATACACATATGATCATGTTCATGAGCATTGCATGTGGTAAAACCTGATTAGCTCTGAGTTGGCCGAGCAGCAGATCATGCATCTCTGACTCTCAGGATGGAGATTGGGGACCCAGAATCTGATTGACTGAGACACCCTGAGCTCTTATCGATGGTCAATATATCAACAACCAGAGGAAATCTCTCTGAGCACACAGAGACCAGAAAACAACAGCAGATGAGAGACTCCAGCTCTCCACATCCTCCCCTGTTTCAGACTTGGACAGATAGAGGCTCTGCTCAGAAAGCATAGGCATAAGTGATTTCAAGATGTTTTGATAAGTCCATCCCCTTCCACCTGCATGCAAGTTGTTGGTCCCACAGAGGAGGAGCTTTGGTTGGGGCATAGCAAGGTCAACCAGGCCCCAAATGAAATTGGGAATGGACTCTCCACCAGCCACCACTACTGCCTTGGTGGCCTCTTTTCAAGCAGGAAAAGAATCAAAGGCAGAGAAATATGGCTAGCATGGTCAGCCCTGGCAGTTAGTGGAGAAGTAGACCAGTGCCTCTCATGCCAAGCAAGGTAGAGAGTAGGGACTCAGTTTCCAATACACCCTGCACCCAACAGAGGACTCTGTATACACAGAGATCAGAAAGCAATGGTAGGTGCAGGATTCTGGGTGCCCTGCCCCCAACCCTGTTTTATATTTGGACAGAATTGGAAACTCTGTACTGAAAACCAATTTGTTTAGTTTAGCAGAGGGAGAGAGAGGACATGCACTTAAAATGTCCAACCACTGAGTGGAGCAAGCAGCTGAAGTGAATGCCTCTCTCTCTCTCTCTCTCTCTCTCTCTCTCTCTCAGTAACATAAAGAAAAGAGATCTACCACAAATGAGGAAAACTCAATGGTAAAAAACAGATAATCTCTATATTCCTGAAGAAAAAGTGCCCCAAAAAACAGTCATCAGAACAAAACAACGGAAAACTCCCACAATGCCGTGCCTCTGGTGACACTTACAGAATGATTGCAGAGCAAAAATGAAGAAGAATCAAGAGAAATAAAAAGTTAAACTCAATGGAATTTTAAAGGAGTTTGCTAATTTTAAAAGAGCCTATTCTGAAATAATGGAAATAAAGAACTCCAATCTCAAAATAAATAAGCTAATAAGCATAAGGAGCTGAATTAACCAAGCAGAGAAAAGAATCTCAGAGCTTGAAGAACAAAATATGGAATTGAATCAACCTGTTAAAAGCATGGGGGGGGAGGAAAGAGCAAAATCTCCAAAAGAGGTGTGATATCTCAAAAATCCTAACCTACACCTGATTGATATCCCTGAAGCAGAAATAAAAAGAAAATACTTTAAAACTAGCATTCCATGAGGTCATCAAAAAAGATTTTTCTCATCTCAACAGAGATGTGATCATTCAAGCACAAGATTCAGAGCACCTCTTTAAGGTATCACATGAGAAAACCAACCACAGACACATAGTAATTTCCTACACAAAGGAAAGAAAAAAATCCTACACTCAGAAGCAGACCCTGAACATTTGCCATAATACTATAAGAAAGGAAATGGCAGTAGCCAGAAACTGCTGGGAGACAGGGAGCAAATAATATCAATAAGCATACTTGATCTCAAACCAGGTAAAGTGGGGAACATCATGAGGTCCAAACTTTACCTACACAATGACTAAATGACTACTTGTATATCTAATTCTGAATTGGACCCCACATCTTTAAAATAAAATTGATAAAAAATAAAATTAAAGACCTAAAGGCAGCAAGAGAGAAATATCAGGCAACCTACTGAGGAAGGCCAATCAGAATAGCTCCAGATTTATCTGCTGCAACATTACAAACCAGAAGGTATTGCAGTTCAATTTTCAGTGTTCTTAAAGATAAGCAATTCCAACCAAAAATTTCCTACCCAGCCAAGCCAAGTGTCATAAGTGACAGATAAAATCCTTCTCAGACATCCAATCCTTAAAAGAATATGCTGCCTCCAGACCAGCTCTTCAGGAGATGCTTAAGAAGGTCTTGCCTTAGAAACTGTCTCTGGCAAGGGATATAGGAGATAGGAAAGAGGAAGACGTGTTAAACATAGAGTTCACAGAGCATAAAGAACACCTACAAAAATGAAAACACACACACACATTTATATATATATATATATATATATATATATATATATATATAAATGCAAAAGCTAAATGAAAACAAGATTGCCTTCTAAGAGCCCTATGAAAAAAATAAACTCTCATGTTTTAATAATCAGCTTGAATGTGAATGGACTAAATGCACCACTGAAAAGACAGAGACTGGCACACCAATAAAAAAGCATAATCCAACACTCTGCTGCCTCCAGGAAACTTATCTAACTGCAAATGACATCCACAGAAAAAAAAGTTAGAGGATAGGAAATGAACTTTCAGGTGAATGGAAAACAAAATAAGACAAGAGGAGATAATCTAATAGCACACAAAACAGCCTTCTGACATAAAAGTTTAAAAGGATACTACATAACGAAAAAGGCTCAATCCACCAGTAAATATATCCATCCTAAACATATGTACCCAACACAGAAACGCAAGGTTTTATACATCAACTACTAAGTAAACTAAAAGAGGACATTGACTCTCACACAATCAAAATTGGAAACTTAAATACTCCACTAATAGCTCTAGATAGATCATCAAGGAAAAAAAATCAGTAAGTAGATTTGGCACCTCAACTCAACACTCGACCAAATGGACTTAATAAACATCTACAAAACACTTCACCCAAAAACTACAGAGAATACATTCTGCTCATCAGCACATGAAACTTACACCAAGACTGATCACATTTTTGGACATAAATCAAGCGTGAGCAAATTCCAAAAGATCAAAACCATACCATGCATCTTGTCAAATCACAGTGGAATGAAAATAAACATCATCACCAACATGATCTCCCCTAGAAAACACAAAGACATGAACACTAAACAACACACTACTGAATGACTTCTGAGTCACCACAAAAATTAAGATAGAAAGAAAAAGATTCCTGGAAACAAATGAAAATAAAATTACAACTTATCAGAATCTAGAGGATGTCATGAAATAAGTACCATGAAGAAAACTCATAGCATTGCGCACACACACATTAGGAAAACAGAAATATCACAAGTAAACAGCCTAGCACCACACCTAAGGGAGCTGGGAAGACAAGACCACCAAAATCCCAACTTCAGCAGAAGAATCCAAAATATAAAGATAAAGTCACAACTGCAGGCATAGATGACAAAAATATCATGCAAAAAAAATCAAAATAAATATCAACACCAGCAAAATTTCTCCAAAGTCCACAAAAGACATGGACACTAAACAGCATGATGCTGAGTAACTACTGGGTAAACAGTGAAATGAAAGTCGAAATTAATAGTTTCCTGGAAACAAATGAAAATGAAGAAACATCTTAGCAAGACCTCTGGGATGTCATGAAAACGGTTCCAAGAGGGGAATTTATATCTCTACGAGCACACATCAAGAAAACTGAAAGATCACAAGTGGAGAGCCTAACAAATCACCTAAGAGAGCTGGAAAGAGAAGACCACCAAAACCCCAACTTTAGCAGAAGAATTCAAATAACCAGAATACAAGACCAAATATGGGATGTGGAAGACAAAAAAAAAAAACATTAAAAACATCAACAGCCAGGCTCAGTGGCTCAGCCTGTAATCCTTTGCCTTTGGGATGCTGAGGTGAGTGGATTGCCTGAGCCCATGGGTTCAAGACCTGCCTGGGCAGCGAGACCTCATCTCTACAATAAATCAAAAAATCAGTTGGGCATGGTAGCACATGCCTGTAATTCCAGCTATTTGGAAGACTGAGGTGGAAGGAT